>NC_054472.1:178500090-178737590 GCF_017639515.1 Carcharodon carcharias | reverse complement strand
CAGGACACATCACTCACAGCATGGCTGTCTGAGGGATGTTAAAGGACCCTCACTGGGTAGAGCAGCGCTAACCTCACCGTCAGCACAGGATCGGTCCAGATCCTCACCGACCAGCTGGATGGATCTGTTTTCAAAGTCCGTGAGGGCCTTGATTTCAGGCATCCCTCCACCGGTCTGTGACCTCTCCCTCCTGTTGTGTGCCAGCTTGTCCTGCGTGAATAGAGATGGAGGTAGTTTAAGCAGGTCACCGGCCAGGCCAGATGACAAGTACGCCTGGCATGTGTGGGTGGTGAGTGGTGCCATGGACAGGATGAGGACAATGATGCCGTGTGTGTGAAAGAGTGAATGATGATGTCCCTTGAACCGGCAGTGAGTTAGGGCCCTGTAGATGTGTGATGGGTTTGTGAGTTGGTGAGCTGAGAGTGATGAGATGAGTGATTTACCCTGTCGGAACAGAAGAGATCAGTCATCCTCTTGCGGAACTGGCTGTCCTCGTTTGCAGGGTGTTGGCACTGACTACCGCTGCCAACGCCTCCCAAGCCGGGTTGGTGCTGCTGCTGCCCATCCTGCAGCCAGAGTGGGGGTAGAGGACATCCTGGCAGAGCTCCATGGCACCCAAACATTGCTCAAGAGATGCGTCTCTGAACCTGGGAACTGCAGCCTCCTTCAGTTTCAGGGCCATGTCTTCCATGCAGCAGTGCTGGGCTGGAAACACTGAGATGTGCGCTTGTAGCTGGACTTTAAACATGGCGCCCGACATGATGCAACAGCGGGGTGATGGTGGGCAGGCGAATGAGAACTCGCCTGCCATGGCAAAGACGTGTTTCCTGGGAAAGCATAAATAATGAGGAGGGTTTGGGACGATCCGGTGTGAAAACCTGTCATCGAGGCCGAAGGGTAAAATACCATTTTACTCACCAGCTACCGGGAAAAACCTGCCCAATGTGTGTGAGTGTGTGAGTGTGAGTGTGCATGAGAGTGAGTGTGTGTGAGAGTGAGACAGTGAATGTGTGTGTACATGAGAGTGAGTGTGTGTAAGAGTGAGACTGAGTGAGTGTGAGTGTACATGAGAATGAGTGTGTGTGAGAGTGAGACTGAGTGAGTGTGTGTGTACATGAGAGTGAGTGTGTGTGAGAGTGAGACTGAGTGAGTGTGTGTGTACATGAGAGTGAGTGTGTGTAAGAGTGAGACTGAGTGAGTGTGAGTGTACATGAGAGCGAGTGTGCGTGAGAGTGAGACTGAGTGAGTGTGAATGTACATGAGAGCGAGTGTGTGTGAGAGTGAGACTGAGTGAGTGTGTGTGTACATGAGAGTGAGTGTGTGTGAGAGAGAGACTGAGTGAGTGTGAGTGTACATGAGAGTGAGTGTGTGTGTGAGAGTGAGACTGAGTGAGTGTGTGTGTACATGAGAGTGAGTGTGTGTGAGAGAGAGACTGAGTGAGTGTGAGTGTACATGAGAGTGAGTGTGTGTGAGAGTGAGACTGAGTGAGTGTGTGTGTACATGAGAGTGAGTGTGTGTGAGAGTGAGACTGAGTGAGTGTGTGTGTACATGAGAGTGAGTGTGTGTAAGAGTGAGACTGAGTGAGTGTGAATGTACATGAGAGCGAGTGTGTGTGAGAGTGAGACTGAGTGAGTGTGTGTGTACATGAGAGTGAGTGTGTGTGAGAGAGAGACTGAGTGAGTGTGAGTGTACATGAGAGTGAGTGTGTGTGTGTGAGAGTGGGACTGAGTGAGTGTGTGTGTACATGAGAGTGAGTGTGTGTGAGAGAGAGACTGAGTGAGTGTGAGTGTACATGAGAGTGAGTGTGTGTGAGAGAGAGAGTGCGTGTGTGTGAGAGAGAGACTGAGTGAGTGTGAGTGTACATGAGAGTGAGTGTGTGTGTGAGAGTGAGACTGAGTGAGTGTGAGTGTACATGATGGTGAGTGTGTGTGAGAGAGAGACTGAGTGAGTGTGTGTGTACATGAGAGTGAGTGTGTGTGAGAGAGAGACTGTGTAAGTGTACATGAGAGTGAGTGTGTGTGAGAGAGAGACTGAGTGAGTGTGAGTGTACATGAGAGTGAGTGTGTGTGAGAGAGAGACTGAGTGAGTGTGAATGTACATGAGAGTGAGTGTGAGAGAGAGACTGTGTGAGTGTACATGAGAGTGTGTGTGAGAGAGAGAGACTGAGTGAGTGTGAGTGTACATGAGAGTGTGTGTGTGAGAGAGAGAGTGAGTGTGTGTGAAAGTGAGACTGAGTGAGTGTGTGTGTACATGAGAGTGAGTGTGTGTGAGAGAGAGAGTGAGTGTGTGTGAGAGTGAGACTGAGTGAGTGTGAATGTACATGAGAGTGAGTATGTGTGAGAGAGAGACTGTGTGAGTGTACATGAGAGTGAGTGTGTGTGAGAGAGAGAGACTGAGTGAGTGTGAGTGTACATGAGAGTGAGTGTGTGTGAGAGAGAGACTGAGTGAGTGTGAGTGTACATGAGAGTGAGTGTGTGTGAGAGTGAGACTGAGTGAGTGTGTGTGTACATGAGAGTGAGTGTGTGTGAGAGTGAGACTGAGTGAGTGTGTGTGTACATGAGAGTGAGTGTGTGTAAGAGTGAGACTGAGTGAGTGTGAGTGTACATGAGAGCGAGTGTGCGTGAGAGTGAGACTGAGTGAGTGTGAATGTACATGAGAGCGAGTGTGTGTGAGAGTGAGACTGAGTGAGTGTGTGTGTACATGAGAGTGAATGTGTGTGAGAGAGAGACTGAGTGAGTGTGAGTGTACATGAGAGTGAGTGTGTGTGTGAGAGTGAGACTGAGTGAGTGTGTGTGTACATGAGAGTGAGTGTGTGTGAGAGAGAGACTGAGTGAGTGAGTGTACATGAGAGTGAGTGTGTGTGAGAGACTGAGTGAGTGTGAGTGTACATGAGAGTGAGTGTGTGTGAGAGAGAGAGTGCGTGTGTGTGAGAGAGAGACTGAGTGAGTGTGATTGTACATGAGAGTGAGTGTGTGTGTGAGAGTGAGGCTGAGTGAGTGTGAGTGTACATGATGGTGAGTGTGTGTGAGAGTGAGACTGAGTGAGTGTGTGTGTACATGAGAGTGAGTGTGTGTGAGAGAGAGACTGTGTAAGTGTACATGAGAGTGAGTGTGTGTGAGAGAGAGACTGAGTGAGTGTGAGTGTACATGAGAGTGAGTGTGTGTGAGAGAGAGACTGAGTGAGTGTGAGTGTGCATGAGAGTGAGTGTGTGTGAGAGTGAGACTGAGTGAGTGTGAATGTACATGAGAGTGAGTGTGTGTGAGAGAGAGAGACTGAGTGAGTGTGAGTGTACATGAGAGTGAGTGTGTGTGAGAGAGAGAGTGAGTGTGTGTGAGAGTGAGACTGAGTGAGTGTGTGTGTACATGAGAGTGAGTGTGTGTGAGAGAGAGAGTGAGTGTGTGTGAGAGTGAGACTGAGTGAGTGTGAATGTACATGAGAGTGAGTATGTGTGAGAGAGAGACTGTGTGAGTGTACATGAGAGTGAGTGTGTGTGAGAGAGAGAGACTGAGTGAGTGTGAGTGTACATGAGAGTGAGTGTGTGTGAGAGAGAGACTGTGTGAGTGTACATGAGAGTGAGTGTGTGTGAGAGAGAGAGACTGAGTGAGTGTGAGTGTACATGAGAGTGAGTGTGTGTGAGAGAGAGAGACTGAGTGAGTGTGAGTGTACATAAGAGTGAGTGTGTGTGAGAGAGAGACTGAGTGAGTGTGAGTGTACATGAGAGTGAGTATGTGTGAGAGAGAGAGACTGAGTGAGTGTGAGTGTACATGAGAGTGAGTGTGTGTGAGAGAGAGAGACTGAGTGAGTATGAGTTTACATGAGAGTGAGTGTGTGTGAGAGAGAGAGAGTGATTATGAGAAGGAATGTGAAAGTGGGAGAGGGTATTGGGCAGGATATTGCTGTCAGTGTGCGACTGTGGACTCGACACGTGAAACGACACACAATGACGTCGGGCGTGTGTCCTGTGCGATATTTCGATATTCTGTTCGGCAGGCTTTTCAGGCCATTAAAAAAGCAATTGTTAAAAAAGTTGTTAAACACGTTGCCCGTCCAACCTTAAGGTTATCGGGGCACGCGAAGAGCCCAAGCAGCCTTTGTGCTTTCAGGAAACCTCATCCACGGGCGGGATGAGGTTTCCTGAAGCTTGTATAAAATAATTAAATCAAATTCCTTCACTTCACAAACATGTCCCAGCTCATGTGACACTGTCACCTGAGGGGACATGTTTAATTCATTTTTTAACTTCATTATTTAAAAACTGTTATCATCTACTTAATCTCCCCCAGGCAGTTCCGTGCCTCAGGGAGATCGCTGCGCTCTTTCACAAGCAGAGGTAAAAGATTGCAGGCCCCAACTCTCCCTCCTCCCTACTCCCCCCCACCCCCCAGCCTGGGCAGGTGGCGCTGAGCGCTACCGAACACGTATGACGCTGGGCAGGCCTTAATTGACCTGCCCGTGTAAAATGACGGCGCGCAGCCAATCCTGGTCGGCGATCGGCTCCACGCCCACCCAGGACCACTCCCACCCAGCCCGTCTGCCATAAGTAAAATCCCGGCCAGTGAGTGTGTGTGAGAGATTGATAGTGTGTGGAAAAGGGAGTGCGCTTATTGAGAGCGTGGGAAAAGGAGTGTGTGTGAGAGAGAGTGAGTGGCTGTGTGAGAGTGAGCGAATGATTATGCATGCGTGCGAGTATGCGTGAGAGAGCAGGGTCACATACACGCGTGGCCCGGCCGAGTTTGGAGGAAATCCCAGCCTGAAAGGCAACCCACTCCTGACACCCACTTTCCTATGAATTCTGCTGGGAGCAGCTTGGAGTGAGCACCACCTTTGGCGAAGGCAGGGCCAGTGTTAGTTAAACCCAACTCCTTAGCTCTGTCCCTGTCCCCTCCCCCTCCCCCTCCCCGGTACCCAGGACTTGGAGCCTAGTCTGTCTCTCTCTAGCTCTGCTTCTTCAGCGAAAAGGCAAAAAAATGTTTTCTTAGTTAATCCTGCTGCTTGGCACTTTTTAATGTCATTTTTATTAGTTACTCATTTTTTGAAATGATCACTTTATTGCTTTGATATTGTTGTTTATGTTTTCTTCTTACCTTAACTTTTTTTAAATTTCTTTTATTATTTACTGGGATGTGGGCATCACTGGTTAGGCAGCATTTTCATTGCCCATCCCTTGTTGCCCTTGAGAAGGTGGTGGTGAGCTGCCTTCTTGAACCGCTGCAGTCCATGTGATGTAGGCACACCCACAGTGCTGTTGGAGATGGAGTTCCAGGATTTTGACCCAGCAACAGTGAAGGAATGGAAATACATTTCCAAGTCAGGATGGTGAGTGGCTTGGAGGGGAACTTCCAGGTGGTATTTCATGTTTAATGTTGTGCCAAACCAGATTTCAGGCTGCAGCTGCAGGAGTGAGAGGCTCACGAGAAGTCTGGTTGCTTTTGGAGAGGCTGGACAAAGGGTTATTTTTTGCTCCAATAAGAACAGGAAATGTTGGAAATGCTCAGCAGGTCTGAAGGCATCTTTGCAGAGAGAAACAGGGGTCAAGTGACCCTTTGTCAGACCGAGTGCCATTGACTCTGTTTCTCCCTCCTCAGATATTGTCTGGCCTGATGAGTATTTCTACACTTTTCTGTTTTTATTTCAGACTTCCAGCATCTACAGTACTTTGCCCTCCTAATGTGTGCTTCATGCTGGGCATTTGTAAGTGTGGTTAATTTCAAGTTAAAAAATAGGAAATATTTATCACTCCCGCAAAGTGTAATTACTCTGTTAACAAAGCCCACTTGTGTGAATAGAAATAGCACATTATTACAGGCAAATTGGTTGGAACTTTTTTTTTCATTCTGAGGAGTATCACGAATGGTGCTGAACATTGTGCAATCATCATCGAACATCCCCAATTCTGACCTTATGATGGAAGGAAGGTCATTGATGGCTGGCTGGCAGAAAGCAGAGAGTATGCATTAATGGGTCTTTTTCAGATTGGCGGATGTGATGAGTGGAGCCCCACAGGGGTCTGTACTGGGGCCTCAACTTTTTATGATTTACATCAATGACTTAGATAAGGGGGGCGAAGACACGGTAGCTAAATTTGCAGCTGACACAAAGATAGGTAGGGAAGCATGTTGTTAAGAGGACATGAGGAGGTTGCAGATGGATATAGATAGGTTGAGTGAGGGGGCAAAGATCTGGCAAATGGAGTTTAATGTGGGAAAATGTGAAATTGTTCATTTTGGCAGCAAGAACAAAAAAGCAGAATATTACTTAAATGGAGAACGGCTGCATAATTCTGAGGTACAGAGGGATCTAGTTCTAATACATGAGTCACAAAATATTAGCAGGTACAGCAAGTAATTAAGAAGGTTAATGGAATGCTATCCTTCATTACGAGAAGGATTGAACATAAAAGTAAGGATGTTAAGCTTCAGTTATACAGTGCATTGGTGAGACTGCACCTTGAATACTGTGTGCAGTTTTGGGCTCCTTATTTAAGGATGTAAATACATTGGAGGTGATTCAGGGGAGGTTTACTAGATTGATACATGAAATGAGTGAGTTGTCCTATGAGGAAAAGTTGGACAGACTGGGCTTGTTTCCACTGGAGTTTAGAAGAGTGAGGGTGATTTATTAAAGTATACAAGATCCTGAAAGGCCTTGACAAGGTGGACGTGGAAAGGATGTTTCCTCTCGTGGGTGAGTCCAGAACTAGGGGGCACTCTTTTAAAATTAAGGGCTGTCCTTTTAGGACAGAGATGAGGGGAATTTTTTTTCTCTCAGAGGGTTGTGCGACTTTGGAACTCTCTGCTTCAGAAGGCAGTGGAGGTGGGGTCATTGAATATTCTTTAGGTACAGGTAGATAGATTCTTGTTAGGCAAGGGAATCAAAGATTTTCGGGGGTAGATGGGAATGTAGAAATCGAAACAAGTGATGATCAACCATGATCTTATTGAATGGCGGGGCAGGCTCGAAGGGCCAAATGGTCTACTCCTGTTCCTATTTCTAATGTTCTTATGACGCAGCTAAAGATAGTCGGGCCTAGGACACTACCCTGAGAAACTCCTGTAATGATGTCCTGGAACTGAGATGACTAACCTCCAATAACCACAACCATCTTCCTTTGTGCTAGGTGTGACACCAGCCAATGGAGGGTTTCCCCCTGATTTCCATTGATTCCAGTTTTGCCAGGGCTTCTTGTTATCATGTTCCGTCAAATGCTGCCTTGATGTCAAGGGTAGTCACTCTAGCCTCAGCTCTGGAGTTCAGCTCTTTTGCCATGTTTGAACCAAGGCTGTAGTAAAGTCAGGGGCTGAGTGGCCCCTGGCATAACCCAAACTAGGCGTCAGTGAGCAGGTGACATTTGATAGCATTGTTGATGACCCCTTCCATCACTTTATTGATGATAGAGAGTAGACTGATTTTGCGGTAATTGACCTGGTTAGATTTCTCCTGCTTTTTTGCACAGGACATACCTGGGAATTTTCCACATAGCCAGGTAGATGTCAATGTTGTAGCTGTACTGGAACAGTTTGGCCAGGGGGACAGCAAGTTCTGGAGCAAAGCCTTCAGCATTATTGCCGGAATATTGTCGGGGCCCATAGCCTTTGCAAAATCCAGTGCTTTCAGCCGTTTCTTGATATGACATGAAGTGAATCGAATTGGCCGAAGATTGGCATCTGTGATGCTGGGGACCTCCAGAGGATGCCAAGATAGATTTACAGGAAGGCTTTACCATTTTTAAACTTGGGAGCAAAATCAGGAGTCATGGGCCAATCGAATATGTCGCTGTTAAAGTTATTCTCATTTGTGCATAGGATTATTATTTGCAGTGCTTGAGGTTCAAGTCTTTTTCAAGTCTTTTGCATGTTGCTATCTGGATATTGCATAGAGCCAAGTTCAAAGAAGCAGAACTGGTTGCATTACATAAACTACCAAGTTGTGTGTAATTGTCTAAAAAAGCCACGTTTGTGATGCTGAAACCTGAACTTTCAATGGGCTATATAAATAGAGGCATAGAGTACAAAAGCCAAGGAGTTAGAGACTGTTGAAGGGTCATGAGGACTCAAAACGTCAACTCTTCTCCGCCGATGCTGCCAGACCTGCTGAGTTTTTCCAGGTAATTCTGTTTTTGTTTTGGATTTCCAGCATCCGCAGTTTTTTGTTTTTATCAAACAGTTCAAACCCACTGTGACTATGGTTCCCAATTGTGGGCACAGGAAGGATGTGAGGGGGAGGGTTGAAGTGGGGGAGTGTGTGATAAGGAGCCCAGAAGCAGGAGAAGCACCTGGTTCATTGGCAGGATTTTAAGGTCGGGCCCGATCAGCGGGCCCAGGAGTGACCGGGGAACAGACCGCCGCCCGCGATCGGCCCCCGACCGCAATTTCACGCCGGCTGGAGAATTAACGGGCAGCCAGAGTGAAACGCCCGCTGAAATGCTCAGCGCTGCCGGGGCGGGGGGAAAGGGGCAGGGGGAGGGCGGGCGCTGATGTAAGTGCGGGCACGGGCGAGCGCTGAATGAAAGTTCCCTGAAGGCAGGGAGCCGCCTCAGGGAGCTGAAGGCTTTAAAACAATTAAATAAAGATTTTAAAATCACAGGAAAAGATGTCCAAGCATCACAGTTACCTGCGCACGCCCGCCGACTGCAATACCGTGCGAGCGAGGGGTGATCGGGACACTCGCGCGATTTCACATCCGATCGGGTCGGGCTCACGCCCGCACTCCGACCTAAAAATTCTGCCCCGTGATTTCTCTCCCTGGAACTGACCCAAGGGCAATTAGGGATGGGCAACAAATGCTGGCCTTGCCAGTGAAGCCTGCATCTCGCGAATGGATACAAAAAAATAACAAACCAGTGGTGTGGGGAGGGTTAGATAGTAAGACTGATCCAGGAATAGACAAGGAAGAGAAGTTGAGGGAACCATATAAGTTTAAAAAGCATTGATGTTACACAACTAGGTACATAAAGTATATTAATTTCCATTGTTTTATTGAAAACTATACAGGTATGACCAAACATAATGACACTTTTTAATATCCTATTACAAAACCCATTTTTTATTATTCATATGTGCCCGAATGAAGGAAACTCTACTGAACCATGGAGTAATGATTGTCTACAAAACTGTGCCTGAATTTTTTTCCACAGATTATGACATATGATGAGATTTCCAATTCTGACATTTAAAAAACAATTTCTATTTTCTTTCCCTTTCAGCCTGCAGTGGACAGACAGCCCAGAAAGCATAATGATCCCATTAAAAATACCTCCTTGCAATTTTTAGTGACTTTTGGAGATGAAGAAGGGTTCCATTAATTTAATTAGATTTGCTCATGCTTTATTTCATCCATACACTCTGGAGTTGAGTTAAAATCAGCATGTACTTCCATGCCTGATCCTGACCCAGTACACAGACTGGCTCAGGCATGACAGGATTTGGCTTTTTTAATATAAATATATCAACGTGTAACAAATCAAAAAAGACGATAAGTTCTCCTGTACAAATCAGAAGAGATAATGTTTATAACCTAGCACTGCTGTTCATTCTATACCTTCATATCAAAAAAAGTTACGCAATGCTCACAATCTGGTTGTTTTGTGTGTTTTCCATGGGAATTCAGATGAAACTGTACCACTTAAAAAGAGGCAAAGTAAGGCTCTTAAAAAATGGTTTCATATTTACATTTTTATCCCCCCAAAACTGTTCTGCGGCTTACAAAAAAAAAATCAGTGCATTCTTTCGAACTGTGTGATTAAGAGTTTATACTGTCCTTGGAGCTACCGTACATGTCTGCCAGCTTTTTGAAGCGGGGCCCCCAGTCACTGAGGTAATCATAATTCTGGTCTGATGCTGAAGTAATGGACTCTAAGGAGCTGAGCGACTCTGCCACTGAGCCGTTCCCCTCGAACGCATACGTCTGTAGAGAGTCATATGGAGGAGCACAGGGATCAGTGTCAGCACCTTTCATCCTTTCCCAGATAAATTCCCTGAAGATAATGTTATCGGGAGACAGCTTGTGTGCCGCTTTTGAAAAGAGCTGGATTTCAGGCGTGACATCCCGGCGCGATTTCACATCTTGGATGAAGTTGAGATTCCTCAGCGTAGCCATGTCGAAAGCTTCTGTGTCCTCCTCACCACCTCCTTCATCGTCGTACCTGACGATATTTTCCCTAATGTCCTTCTCTTCGTCAAATATCAGAGGCTCTTTCTTACGTCGTCTCAGTGTCACGATGAGCAGCACAAGCACTGCAACACAAAAAGAATATTCAAAACCCGCTTCAACCAAGGTAAAATAGAAACAATGAAACAGGACGAGGCCATTCAACCCCTCAAATCTATTCCACCATTCTGCCATGGCGGATGTCTACATTAACTCCGTCTATTTTCTTCAGGTCCATTAACCTGAATGCCCCACCTAACAAAAATAGTTCGACTTTGGTTTTGAAATTATCAACTGTCCACCAGCCTCAACAGCATTTTGGTGTTGGGGGGTGGGGGGTCCCACATTTCCACTCATCTTTGTTTGAAGAAGTGCCTCCTGACATCACTCCTGAAGTCTCAAGCTAAACTTCAAATATAAGCCAAATCAAAATGGAGTGAATGGGATCCGGTGAGGAAATGAAACCATTCTCAGGAAGCTGTTTGTCAAGCTATTCTCTTAGCTAGAGAGGAGGGAAATCAGCCCGGTTCCATGCTTCAATTCATTATTCAGTAATTCCAAAGGCAAAATTGACATGATTTGGACATTAAGTGACTCCACCCTGAAAATCACAATTACAACTGACATTCCACAACAGGAGTCTTTACGCCATCCCGAATAATGTGGTGGCAAATTACTCATGTATTTAGCATTCATGGGATTGCACTAAGGCAATCACATCCTGTTTCTGTAATTCATGGTCAGGTACCAGGTTCACTATGTGATAGAAATGATAAAGGGATGCAGAATGCAGCAGCAATCATTCATTTTCACAAAGCTCTAGCTGACAGCTCACCCACTGTCTTGGCTGGTTGAATGTCTGTTAACAAAATGGATTCCAGGACAACCCATGTGCTCTCCTCATATCAGAGAACAGGCGCAGAGACTACACTTGTATTCCCCTCAGTGCAGAAGATTAAAGGATTATCTAATTGTGGGGTTTAAGATGATTAACGGTATCTATGGATAGCACTTCCACCAGGGCTGGATTCCAGGATGGGGGCTTAACCCTAGAGCTAGATCATTCAGGGGTCGTGCCAGGAAGCGCTTCTTCACACAAAGGCCAGTGGATATCTGTAACTCTCTTCCCTCAAAAATTCAACTGCAAATATCAAAATGCGACTTTGGAACTCTCTGCCTCAGAAAGCGGTGGAGGCGGGGTCATTGAATATCTTTAAGGCAGTGGTAAATAGATTCTTGTTAGGTAAGGGATTCAAAGGTTATCGGGGTTAGATGGGAATGTGGAATTCGAAACACATTGAATGGCAGAGCAGGCTGGAGGGGCCGAATGGTCTACTCCTGTTCCTATTTCTTACGTTCTTAAAACTTGATTTGGTAGATTTTTGTTCCGCAAGAGTTATGGATCCAAGGTAGGTAAATGGAGTTAAGATACCAGTCAGCAATGATCTAGCTGAATGAGGGAACAGGCTCAAGAGGCTAATTTGCCTCCCAATGTTCTTATGTTTTCCTCAATTTATATTTGATTGATTGAAATTGCACATTGAAATAACTTTCCTGCTCTCACAGACAGATTTTATTCCACAGAGATAGGTTTTCTTCACTTGATCTTCTGATAATCTGCGCACTGTGGTTATCTAACAAATAGCTCATTGTGCGTGGTAAGTTTATAAATGCTACCTGATGTCCTGAATATATAGGATACAGCACTCCTATAATAAAAGCAAACTACAATGAATACTGAAAATCTGAAATAAAAGCAGAAAATGCTGGAAAATCTCAACAGGTCTGGCAGCCTCTGGGGAGATAACATTTCGAGTCCGCAGTGAAGCAGTTTCATACGGACTTGAAACATTAACTCGGTTTCTCTCTCCACAGGTGCTGCCAGGCATGCTGAGTTTTTCCAGCATTTTCTGTTTTAATTACAACTTTCTTATTCTCTCTAAACTCTCTACGCCCTTCTTTCATATTTTACCCACTACAGATAGCAAGCTCACACGCTTACTCTTCCTTTCATTCCTTTTTAACATGTTTGCTTCTCTCTAGATTTTTGGAGCAATTTCTATATTCAATCAGTGACCTACATTATTTATCAGGAGTTTAATTGTCGCTTCCATTAATCATAGAATCACACAGCACAGGAGGAGGTCCATCAGTTCTTTGAAAGAACTATCCAATTAATCCTCACTCTCCTGCTCTGTCCCAATAGCCCTGCAAATCTTTCCTTTTTAATAAGAGATCCAATTCCCTATTGAAAATTATTACTGAATCTGCTTCCACTGGCTTTTCAGACAGTGCAGTCCAGATCATAGCAACTCGCTGCATTAAAAAAAGTTCTCATCTCCCCTCTGCCCTTTTTAATGCGAATTATTTAAAAACTATGCCCTCTAGCTATGACCCTCCCACCAGTGGAAACAATTTCTCCCAACCTGGTGGTGTGTTACAGATCACTCAGGGGGTCGGAGATGCTGTGGTAACATGCACGTTATGGTCTGCAGCTATGGGGGTGAATTTTCTCCCCGTTGGGGGAAGTTGTCCAGGGGCAGGCGTGGGCGGGCACGGACCTGATCAGCGCCCCAATTGGGGCCACGCCGCCATTTTATGTGGGCGAGCCAATTAAGGCCCTCCCAGAGTGACGCCCGCCCAGAAGCGCTGAGTGCTCCCTGTGCGGGCAAGGCGGGGGGCAGGGGTGGATTCCTTGAGTTGGGAGTGCACTCTTTCACGCATGCACTATAAGCATAAGTTTAAAGTGTAAGAAGCTTCATACAGTGGCAGAATTCTTTTTATGATATGTCCCCTCATGTGAAACTGTCACATGAGCTGGGACATGTGCATTCATTTTATTGAAATGTTTTGTGAAAATTTAAAATCATTCATGAGAGGTTTCATGAGGATGAGGTTATCCCACCCGTGGATGAGGTTCCATGAAAAATGCAAAGGCCGCCTGGGCTCTTTGCCTGCCCACCAACCTTCAGGTTGGACGGGCAACTCCATTAATTATTTGAATAGAAAGTTAAATGACCTTAATAGGCCTTTGACAGGTCGGCGGGTGCGCAGCCAATTCAGCCACGTGCCTGCCGAACTGAAAATCTAAATGACTCGCGGTGATGTTGTGACACATGCCTGATGTCCCATGTCATTTTATACCCCTGCTCGCTGAGCATTCTCCCCATGGATACTGATGGCACAGCCTCCACAGTTCTTTGTACCACATGGCTGATCAGGAATCTTTACTCTTATCTCCTGCCATTGGTAGGATTTGCAGGTTGATACTCAAACTGTTTGTCCACGTTATGAACGCACCTTCCTTGGCTATCAAGTCCTGGGGTGGGACTTGAACCCAAAGCTGCTGAATTAGAGGTAAGGACGCTACCCATTGCACCACAAGACCTCCCCAGTCTCCCAATCGACTGCATCAAAACTCATAATTTTGAATACCTTTATTAAATTTACCTAACCTTCTCTGCTCTCAGGAGAACTTCTCCAGTCTTGCTAGATAATTGAAACCTTTCATCTTTAGTGCCATTCCAATCAATATCCTTTGCTTCCCCTCCAAGGCCTTGATATCCATCCTGTAGTATAGTGTCTGGAACTGGACACAATACTCTAACTGAGGCCCCATCTAAGTGATTTAAAAAGGTTTGATGCGTCTTTGCAGGCCATGAGTTTGGCCTCTTTTGGTGTTTTAGTCTTCCTGTCATCTCTTCATGGGAATAGCTTCTAAATCTATTAGGTTCTACCCCTCTGGGCCTTTAAATGTTAATTCGTATGCAAAAGGCAGTCTTTTTATTCATTTGCAAATATACAGTTATTATGGACATTTACCATGCTAATATATGCAGCCCAGGATTGCTCAGGATCTCATTATTTCTCTTGTCCTCTATATTCTCTCCATTACAATTAAGGCTCCTGTAAGTCAAATTATCATTAGAAGGTACAGAGCAGGATATCTGGTGCACATTCTGCTGGAGCAGGGCACTTTGCTGTGAGTTAGATTATTTTCCTCACCCTTCAACTGGAAAATCTTTTGCTCCATAATTTGCCGGAATCATGAGCTGATAATGGCGCAAACAAAAATTCCCATTTCAAACATTAGCAACAACACAAAGGCAAAAATCATTAAAGATGCACTAAATACCTAGTAGTGTCAGGACACAAGCCAGTATGGCAATGAGAGCTCCAGTGCTAAGGCCAGCGGGCAGGACAAAGGCTTCAGCATTGCATGAATGGGCAATGCCTTCATTATCACAACCACAGACTCGAACAGTGAGGGTGTTGGTGCTGCTCAACGATGGAGTCCCATTGTCCACAATCACAATGGGCAGGAAGTAAACAGCCTGCTCTTGTCGAGAGAACCCAGCTCTTCGAGTCAGAATGGTGGCTGTGTTATCTAAACATTAAAAAAAAAATGCTATTTTTATGTAGGATGCCATAGAATTGTGCACAACAAAGAAATTCAACCCAACATGTCCAAGACGGTGTTTCTGCTACCACCCTACATCCTCTAGCCCCATCAACATAATCTTCTAATTCTTTTTCTCTCATGAACTTATCCAACTTCTACTTGGATGCATTAATGCTATTTGCCGTAAACACTCCATGTAGTAGCAAGTTCCACATTTTAAATACATTCTAGGAAAAATAGTTTCTCCTGAATTCCCAGTGGAGTTTTAGTGGCTATCTTTATATATATATATAAATATAGTGTGTGTATATATATATATATATATATATATATACACCCACACATATATGTATATACACACACATATATGTATATACACACATATATAAATCTATATAACAAATATAAAATATATATGTATAAATATATGGCCCCTAGTTTTCAGACAATAGATGTATAATTTTGATACATTATATGTATATATAGATTATGAATTGCTTTTTGTATTCACGTGATGAATGATATATACCTCTTATGTAAAAGTATACTTGACCCTTTGCTTAACAAATGCAACATATGAATTAGTGTCATAGTCATTTGGCACAACACAATGAACTACTTATTCAGATGCAAGTCAGTGCCTATTAAATATTTCCATTTCCTCCCTACTTGTTTTACTTAAAATAGGCAGCAGAAAATTTGTCTTTGCGGCCCTGTCTCATTCAGCAGCTGGGTACGCCCTTGAGTTCATTATAGCTTAATTATGAGGAGCACCATCGTCATCCATCATTTGGTGACACAAGGACATGTTGTGCGGGTGTCACAGGTCTTCAGCATTTACACACTTTGATTGATCAGCTCCACAGTGAACAACATGTTTGCGTTGAAAAGCCATTAACAGAGCAAAAAACATTTTTGTCACGCTGTCATATCACAATGTAAAATACGTGACATTAAGAGAAAGGTCACCTCTCTTTTCATGTCTTTTCAACCCAATTTACAGAATGATTTGCTATATTGCTGGAGAATAAAACGTTGAGCTTTTTTTCCCAACTGTCTTGTTCAGCTTCTTTTCTGTTTTAATTTCTGTTAGATCACCTTCCCAGCTGATATCACATTATACCTCTGGAAGGAAGTTGTGTAAGAATCCAAAAGCTGTTGAAATTTTGGCCCACTGATCAGATTAAGAGAGATGAACGTAGCATTTGAAAAAGTTGCTGTGAGAAATGAGTGGCCGCCTTCATCTAGGTGTATGCAATGATTTAAACAGCATTGTTTCGACCAAGCAGCTAATCCATGTTGATATATTACTACGGGGGCCAATGAACCTATAATTGATGTCCAGCAGCAGGAATGGGATTCTTCTTCACTCAGAATCAGTGATGAACATATAAGAGAAAATAATGTTGTTCCAATGCCAGCTGATGTTAATGCTGGACAAATCAGATCCCAGAGTGAAACCTGGCTTGATAGATCCTAAATTTGTTTTTTTGAGAAAGGCGGAGGTCAGTTCACAAGGGTCTGCCAGTGTACTTTTAACGCAAAGAATAAAATGTTCATTAAACAAGAAAAATGAGCTATATTACACTAGACAAAAAAGGTTGGAAAGATTTCAATGCAAACCCCAGAAAATGATTCCAACTCACCCTACTCTTTATATCCCAGCAATACCCTTACAGACTCAAAACCCCAGTGGAGATTTACCATTATCTCAACACCAAGGCTTCTTGCTTGGCCTGGCACGGTGACAAATGGTTTTCTTTTGGTGGCTTTCTGAGCATTCACTAGGTGCTTTTCCTTCAGCTGGTATCTCTCCTTGAGACACCCAAAAACCGTAATCCAAACTCATTGTTGCTCCTTCTTCAAAGCAAACGCATGAGTTCCCTAAACTCAGTTACCCAGTAGTTTTGCAGGATTTCTCACTGGAATTTGGAACTTCTGCCTCCACTCTCTGACACACGCACACTGACTGACTGCCCTCTGTCTTTTCCTGTGTCTCTTTGTTGGACCCTTGTTGCTAGGCAACAGCACAGTTTTTTTTCTACTTCATGTTTGTTTTCTAACTTCATTTCAAGGGTTATAAAATCCCATTAAAAAATGCATGTATAGGAAGAAGGCTTTCAGACTTCCTGGCACCCAGCTCACAAAGAGAAACACTAAAATGAAACCAAACTAGGTTTCACCTATCTTAAGCCACAAATATAAATATAAGTTAAATTTAAAACTATACATTGGTCTTAATAATGTAAACCGCAAAACTCCGATTGACCCAGACACTAATGCAGTGTATAAATAGGTACCTCTGTTATCTTGCACTGTGAAGTTCAGGTTATTGGCTGTTCCAGGAGCAAGGGAAAAATAAAAGTGGTGTCCGTTGGGTGGTTTATCTCTGTCCACTGCACTGATTCTCTGAATTATCTGTAATTGCAGCAAAAGATTAGATTTGATTTGAGGCCCGAAGCATGACTGAAAGAACTCGACTGTTCCAGGTCAAAATCAGAAGGTCAACATATTTTCTTCAGACAAATATATGCTTCCAAAATCTTGTAAAGAGCCATGTAAGATAAAGACATAAGGAAACAGAGAATGGGGAAACTACCAGCTATTCAATGTATCCTTCCATAAGTCATACACAATCTGATAGATCTTGGAGTTATCCGATGCATTTCAGTTGCTGAGGAATGATTCTATGTAGTTTTTCTGCCTCCCTTCCACTTCAGTAAAGGATACTTGCACAAGACTGCAGAATAGCAATTGTTTTATACCTGTTCTTCATCTGTGACTGATTGCTTTCCATAGCATAAGGACATAAATTACAATCGCATGATGAGGTTAATATCAACATTTCCTCTAAGCTGTGGCCACACAGCAGTCCAGAACTTGCCACACAGGGGACAAACATCCCTTTAAGATATGCTCATGTAGCACATGCAGTATAGCTGTGTAGAAATCGCAAAGGGAACACGCAGTGCAACAAACAAAACAGGCTGTGTAGAGCAAAGGGAACATTGGTCAATATTGAGAGATAATGCCTCACTTCAGCTGCCGAGGACTGCAAAATTGCTGGCGTGCCTGTCCACCAATGAACAGCAAATGCTCCAATCCCTGATGGTCTTACAGTTCTGGGCTGTTTGCCAACAACAAGAACTGGCGTTTACATAGCATCTTTAACAGTAGACGTTTCAAAGGGGTGTTATCAAACATAACATGGCCTCGGAATACCAAAGACAATGGCTGGTATTTACCACACCTAATTCCCGCTCAAAGTCAACGGATCTTTGGCTGGTCCATCATCTTTCCCATCCCGTCTGCGACGATTCCCATCATGGGTGGGGCCGGAAAATCCCGGCCAATATTACTGCAAGTGACTGAAAGCTTGATCAAGGAGGGAGAGGTAAAGAGGTGGAGAGATTCAGGAGGAGAATTCCAGCGATCTCAGAGGGTTTGCAGGGCAGGAGGTGGTTCGGGTGGAGTCAGTGTGGGGGGGTTTGTAAACGATGATTAAATTTTTAAATTGATCTTTAGCCAATGTAGGTTATTGATCACAGGGCTGATAAGCGAAAGGGAGTTAGTGTTGTTAGGATACTGGCAGCAGAGATTCTGATGAGCCTGAGCTTGTGAGAGTGTGCAAGTTACGAAGTATGTATAAAACTCCAATGAAAATTGTAAATACATCCTCTGTGATTGTGACTGTGATGTATTATTCTTACCCAGCCTTCTCAACCTTCCTGTCATCTTTGACACAGTTGACCACACCATTCTACTCCAACACTGCTCTTCCACTCTTCTACACAGTAGGGCTACCCTTGCTTGGTTCCATTCTCATCTAGCCAATCTTTCAGGCTACATTTGTGCGGTGCAGATCCTACCTTTTTTATTAGAAGGGGTCCGAGGGCATTACAGCAATCATGGTTACGTTTGAGATATTGCTTTTCCAAAACATTGATGGAGACATTCCAAAACAGATGGCCTGTAAAAGACCAGCTAAACACTTCACTAATTTAACAGCAGCATGACTTGGAGAAAACTGATTCAGGCACAATGACCTTTTGAATACATTCAAAATCATGAAGGGATTTGATAAAATAAATAAGGAGAAATTGTTTCTACTGGCAGGTGGGTCGGTAACCAGAGGACACAGACTGAAGGTAATTAGCAAAAGGATCTGAGGTACATGAGGAAACATTTCATTTATTCAGTTGAATTATGATGATGATGATGCACTGCCTGAAAGGGTGATTAGACACAGATTCAATGGTAACTTTTAAAAATGGAATTTGACGAATACTTGAAGGGGAGAAATTTTCAAGGTCTGGGGAATTGAGACTAACTGGATAACTCTGCCAAAGAGCTGGCAAGATACGATGGGCTGAATGGCCCTCTTCTGTGCTGTATAATTTTAAGGATCTGAAGAACTGGGTTCAGGCTACCTTCTTATTGCTCCAATTTTTAAAAAAAATAATTCTTTCATGGGATGTGGGTGTTGCTGTCTAGGCCAGCATTTATTGACCATCCATCAAAGGTGGAGTAGTGGGAATATCACTGGGCTAGTAATCCAGAGGCCCAGGCTAATGCTCTGATGACAAGGTTCAAATCCCCCCATAGCAGCTAGTGGAATTTGAATTCAATTAATAAATCTGGAATTATAAAGCTAGCCTCATTAATGGTGATCATGACACTATAGTTGATTGTTGTAATAAAAAAAATCTGGTTCACTAAAGTCTTTTAGAGGAAGAAATCTGCCATACTTACCTGGTCTGGCCTACATGTGACTCCAGGCCCACAGTAATGTGGTTGACTCTTAATGGCCCTAGCAAGCCATTCAGTTTAAGGAAAATCAGGGATGGACAACAAAGGCTAGCCCATATCCTATGAAGGGATTTTAAAAAGTGCTCTTCAGGAGGTAGTGGCAAGCTACCTTCTTAAACCACTGCTGTCCATGTGGCATAGGTACAATCACAGTGCTATTAGGACAGGAATTCCAAGATTTTGACCCAGTGACAGTGAATGTTGAAGGTGGTAGATGGGGTGCTGATAAATTGGGCTGCTTTGTCCTGGATAGTGTCAAGCTTCTTGAGTCTTCTTGGAGCTGCACTCATCCAGGCAAGTGGGGAGTATTCCATCACGCTCCTGACTTGTGCCTTGTGGATGGTGGACAGGCTTTGGAGAGTCAGGAGGTGAGTTACTCACTGCAGAATTCCCAGCTTCTGACCTACTCTTCTGGTCACATTGTTTATATGGCTAGTCCAGTTCAGTATCTGGTCAATAGTAACCCTCAGAATGTTGATGGTAGGGGATTCAGCAATGGTTATGCCATTGAATGTCAATGGGAGATGGTTAGATTCTCTCTTGTTGGAGATGGTCATTGCCTGGCACTTGTGTGGTGCGAACACTTCAGAACTGAAGAAAGATAGAAATGTAAGATCTTTTAAGCCAGTGGAAGGGGCAGGAAGAGGCAGGATGAACAAAATGGAAGCTCTGTAATAGGGTGGTGAGCAGGAGAGATTAGATAACAAAGGGTTCCATTAAACGTGCAACCTAACTCCATATACCCTCCTTTGCCCCATAATAGCTTTGGATAACAAAAACCTATCAAGCTTAGATTTAATAAAAACATTGATCCAGCGTAAACTGCCTTCTGCGTGACAGAGCTCCAAACGTCTACCACCCTTTGGGTGTAGAAGTGTTTATCCTAATTTCTCTACTGGAAGGTCTGCCTCTATTCTTTTGACTGTCCCCCCTCATCCTTGACTTCCCAACCAGCAGAAATAGTTTCTCCTTATCTACCCTAGCTGAGCCCCTTAGTGTGAATTGAAGAATTCAATAAAATTATTGCTTAACCTTTTGAATTCCAGCGAGATATAACCCTAGTTTGTGGAATCTCTTCTCATTCTCTCCTCGGCTCACCACCACCTTCTCAAGGGCAATTAGGGAGGGCAATAAATACTGGCCTAGCCATCGACACCCACACCCTGTGAAGTTTTTAAAAAGCTAACCCTTGGAATCCAACTCCCTCCACGGCCGATATAACCTCCCTAAGGTATGGTGTCCAGGACTGCTCACAGTCCTTCAGGTGTGATCCAATGTTATTACTATCTAATATATTCAGGCTGTTCTGAATTTGTACTGTATCATACGTAGGATAAGAAGCAGAACACTGCGGCAACACCCGAGCACTCATAAATTCACTTTACCATCTTTGTTCAAAAACTGTTAAATGATTTAAAGAACTATTTCCAATGCTTGCTTGTATGTAGTCATTGAACTTGAGTACTGCCCAAATTAGATCAGCAATGTAAAAACAGCATTGCTGCCCCATACAGACAGACTGAGAGATCAGCTCACCCAGAAGTAAAATGATCATGCAGAATAAGGCCTCCAACACTATTAGCACCAAACACAACTTGAGGAAGAGAGTTCCAAGCTTCTCTCACCTCTTGTGTGAAGCAGTGTTTTCTAATTTGACTCCTAAAAGGCCTGGCTTTCATTTTTAGATGACAGCCCCTGGTCCTAGATCCCCCAACCATAGGTGTTACCCAAAGTCATGAAATAGTAGCAGTTACAATCAATTCAAGATAGAATTCAGGAGAAACCTTTTTACCCAGAGAGCGGTGAGAATATGGAACTTGCTACCATGAGGAGTGGTTGACGAGAATTTAAGTTAAATGAAAGCTGGATGTACGTATGAGGTAAAAAGGAATCAAAGGTTACGCTGATGAGGTGAGAGGAACTGCAAGAAGACTCAAATGGAAGATAAAGACCAGCACAGACCTGTTGGCTCGAATGTCCTGTTTCTGTGCTGTATATTCTCTAGCTGGAATTTTATGCACCCCGTCCCAACCAGGGGTGGGACGGCAGGCAGGGGGAGGGGTGCTGTAAAATTGTGCGCCATGTTAGCAGCGCCATTCCCGGCAACTGCCTGCCCCGCTGCAATTTTACCGGTGGCAGAGGAGGCATCGGGTGGCCCACTTGCCTTGGGCCAAGTGAGGCCTTGAAATAAGACAATTAATAGCTACATCAGGTCTTCCTCCTGCCACCACTGGGATTTAACCCTGGTAGGGAAGGCCGACACCATGTGTCCAACCCGCTAATGTCTGGGCAAGGGGAGTGCCTCCTTTTTGGGCCCTCTCTGCCCAAAGGCACCCCTAAAGGTATTCCTCCCACACATTTCCCTTCTCTCCCTGCCCTGCCCATTGCAGCTCCCAACCCCCCTCGGCAGGGCCTGTCAGCCTGGCCCAGGTGAGACGTTGGACCTATCGCTATCTGGGCTCCATCACAGTTCACTTCCCTCCGTGGCTCACTGCAGTCCCAGCAGTGACCATCGATTCTGGTGGCGCTCTGATTGGCCAGCTACTCTAAAAGGTGGGACTTCTCCCTAATGGGTCAGAAGGCCCACCTCTAGACAATTAATGGCCCAAAGACTGCTAAATGGCTGTGAGGCAAGCCACGCAGGGGCGGGCTCACACCCAACTTTTACACTGCCCCTTGCACAAAATTCAGCCCCATATAACTCTACATGACACAGAATCACAGAATTGTTACATCCCAGAAGGAGGCCATTTGGCCCATTGTGTCTGCACCAGCTCTCCGAATGAGCAATTCACCTAGTACCATTCTCCCGCCTTCTCTCCGTAACCCTAGCCCTGCACATTCTTTCTTTTCACATAACAGTCTAATTCTCTTCTGAATGCTCGATTGAACCTTTCTCCATCACATTCTCAGGCAGCGCATTCCAGGCCTCAACCACTCACTGCGTGAAATAGTTTTTCCTGATGTCGCTTTTGCCAATTATTTTAAATCTGTGCTCTCTCATTCTCGATCCTTTCACGAGCGGGAACAGTTTCTCCCTTTCTACTCTGTCCAGACCCCTTTGAAAACCTCTATCAAGTCGCCTCTTAGCCTTCTGTGCTGCAAAGAAAACAGCCCCAATTTCTCCAATTTTACTTCATTACTGAAATTCCTGAGGCCGGGAGCCATCCTCTATCTTGTGTGGAGATCAGCATCTTATAACAGGACAGGTTAAGTTGGTGATTTGATGGGTGCATTCAAAATTATGAGGGCGAAAGGAATAGATTACATGAACTGCTCAGACAGTCACAAATTCAAGGACATAAATTAAAGACCATCAGCAAAGAATGAAGAGAGGGGTTTGGAGATTTTTCTTTAGAGGGCTGGTTAGATGATCAGTATCCTGCTAGAAACGGTGATAGCTGCATTAGAATCATTAATAACTTATAAAATGGAAGTGATACACACATGATTATTTTTAAGTTTATGGAGAAAGGGTACAGAAATAGTGCTAAGTGTAGAGCTCTCTCTCCAAGGGCGAGCACAAGAACGATGGCCCAAGTGGCTTCCTTCTGAGGTGTATGCTTCTATGACTCTACGTTTCTCGGGTCCTTAATGTCTGAACATCAGCTCCTTTATTTTTAATGCGCATGTATCACAAAGTATTTACTACACAGAAACAGGCCATTCAGCCCAACTGGTCTGTGCCAGTGTTTGCGCTCCACACAAACATTCTCCCACCTTTTTGTATCCAACCCCATCAAAATATCCTGCATTCCTTTCCCCATCATGTAGTTTTCTTGCTTTCCCTTAAATGCATCTATGCTCAACTACTATATGTGGCTACGAGGTCCACATTCTCACCACCCTCTGGGTAAAGACATTTCCCCTGAATTTGCTGCATCAGCACCATCAGTTGTACTGTGTAAAAACCTTCATCTCCACTCTTACCCTGTGCTCAGCAGATTTAAAACATGCCTGCTAGAAACCATGCGGATTTATCCTGATCCCTTAGAGCTCCATTGCCAACCTCAGATTTCCTGTTTAATTCCAACGCGGTTACAGATCTGTCATTCCTCTCAATTAAATTACTTGGAATTGGTGTGGGTACTAATTAAAATTTATTCACAGAGATGGAAGAGTGTAAGGGTGCCCCACAGCTGAATGCTTTCACAAAATGTTACAGCTTGACGCAATGAATCTTTATACAGGCAGCTACATGGACTGATTTGACACTTCAGTAGATGGGCTTATTTATTTATCCAGAACCTCTTTACAGCTTTAAAGTTGTTAGGCAATAACAATTATTTTGTTTAAGCAGCTGAAAATCTTAGTTACCCCATTGAGACCAATTAGATTGCTATAGTTTTGCAAACAGTACTTCAAGACAGCAGTTTCATATGCAGAACCCACACAGGGCTCTGTACGGCCATTAATTATGAACGCACAATTCCTGAGCAAAACTAAACCACTGTGAAACCTTGTTAGTATAAACTTCATTATTGCAAATATTTTTGTTCTAACTAGCATTTCACTACACACTGTTATGATGATTAGTAAAGGAGGTTAAATGTTAGATTGCTCCAAACCTGGTGAGAACTACTTTTCAAAGTCTATTTGAATCTAATGGTCTGATCCTTGGGATGAAGGGCTTATCTTTTGAAGAAAGGTTGAACAGGTTGGACCAAACCCATTGGAGTTCAGGAAAAGGAGAGCTGATCTTATTGAAACATATAAGTTCCTGAGGGGATTTGATAGGGTAGATACCAGGAGGATGTTTCCACTTGTGGGAAAGACGAGACCCAGGGGACACAGTTTGAGAATAAGACGTCTACCATTGAAGATGGAGATGAGGAGAAGTTATTTTCTCTCAAAGGGTTGTTAGTGTGTGTGTGGCATGCTCTTCCCCAGAAAGCACTGGAGGATCTGTCAATGAATTTATTCAAGGCAGAGTTGGACAGGTTTTTGATAGACAAGGGGGTCAAGGGTTATGGGGAGGGGGGCAAAAATTTTAGCTCGGTGGACGGGTGCACGCCAGACCTGCTCGAGCATGAAATGACGCACCGTTGGTGTCGGGCGAGCATCCCCACGTCGGAGCGCCATGGCGCGATATTTCAGTTGGCAGGGTGCGTCGGAGTAGCCAGCGACTCCCACCGACAAATAAAAGGCCTGTTGAGGCCGTTAAATTATCGATTAGGTTAAATTTTTTGCTGCCCGTCCAACCTGACGGTTGGATATAAATAAATAAAAAAATTTTAAAACGTAATTTATAACATGTCCCTGCTCGGGTGACATGAGGGGACATGTCTTATGACGTTTCTAAGTTCTTTTTTTTAAATATAACTCTACATCTCCCTGAGGCAGTTCCCATGCTGAGAATGTGCGAAAATCGCCCTCGCCCCCACTCACGCTCCACCACCCCCCCTCTCCGCCCACACAGGCAGCGCCAAACGCTGTCGCTTGTGTTTAATGCTGGCTGGGCGTTAATTGGCCCGCCAGCGTGAAATTGCCTTCCGGCCTCAATCCGCCTGCCCCCTCCCGTCCCCACCGAGTCCGCCCGACAAGGGCAAGATTTGGGTTCAGACAGGAAAGTGGAGTTCAGACCAGGTCAGCCACTGGGGCATTGGGACCATTTCTGGGGTAGGTGGGACCTGTACAAGTTGGACGGGTTACAGCGGAACAGGAACGGGACTAACATCCTTGCGGGGAGGTTTGCTAACGCTGTTGGGGCGGATTTAAACTAACTTGGCAGGGGGATGAGATCCTGAAACGTAGTTCAGAGGGGAGAGAAGCTGAGATGGAATTAGAAGTTAAAAAGCTAGTAAGCGAGTCTGGAAAGCAGATGAGACATAGGCTAGATAAGAAAGAAGTGAGTTTAGCAAGGCTAAATTAACATATTTCAATGCAAGGAGCCTGAGGAATAAGACAGACCAGCTGAAGGCAGAGACAGGCATGTGGGAGTATGGTATCATTGTTATGGCTGAGACTTGGCTAAAAGAAGATCAGGATTGGCAGTTCAACATTCCTGGTTATAGAGTATTCAGATGAGATTGAGAGGGGGATAGGATAGGACGGGGGGGGGGTGGTCACAATATTGATCAAGGAATCAATTAAAGCAGTGAAGAGGGATGATATCTGGAAGGATCATCCAATGAGGCCATATGGGTAGAAGTAAAGAGCACAAAAGGGGCAAACACGCTGTTGGGTGTCTACTGTAGGCCCCCAAACAGTCACAGAGAGATAGAGGATCAAATATTTAATCAAATTTCAGAGAAGTGTCAAGAATAATAGGACAATAATAGTAGGGGATTTTAACTACCCAAATGTTAATGGGGATAGTTTTATTGTGCAAGGTAGGGACAGAGATAAATTTCTAAGCTGCATTCAGGAGATCTTTTTTAGCCAGTACATAGAAAGCCCAACATGGGAGGGGGCAGTTCTGTATCTAAAATTTGGAAATGAGCCTGGGCAGGTGGAAGGTGTATCAGTAGGGGAGTATTTTGGAGATAGTGACCACAATTCAGTTGGATTTAGGATAGTTATGGAAAAGGGTAAAGTTGGGCTAGAAATAAAAGTTCTAAACTGCAGAAGGATAATTTTACTAAGATGAGAAACGATTTGGCCCAAGTGGACTGGGAGCAGCAACTTGCTGATAAAATAGTGTCAGAGCAGTGGGAGGCATTCAAGGTGGAAATAGTGAGAATACAGGGCAAATATGTTCTCCTAAAGACAAAGCGGGGAACAAGTCCAGGGAACCCTGGATGTTGAGTGACAT
Source organism: Carcharodon carcharias (assembly GCF_017639515.1). Lineage (NCBI taxonomy): Eukaryota > Metazoa > Chordata > Chondrichthyes > Lamniformes > Lamnidae > Carcharodon > Carcharodon carcharias. Next base: position 178,711,479 of record NC_054472.1, on the reverse strand, counting down.
AAAAGTTAGGATTAAGTAAAAAATAGAAGCTTGTGGCAGATACCGAAGGCTTAATACGGCAGACTTCCTAGAGGAGTATAAAAAGTGCAGGGGGAATCTTAAAAAGGAAATTAGGAAAGCTAAAAGAGTGCATGAGAAAGCTGGTGGGTAGAATAAAGGAAAACCCAAACGGGCTAGAAAGAATTTGAGGGACAGAATATATCTGCACTTGGAGACATGGATTAATCAGGTAATGTCAGCATGGATTTGTTAAGGGAAGGTCATGTTTGACAAATTTGATCAAATTTTTTGAGGAGGTAATCAGCAGTATTGGTGAGAGTAATGCATTTGATGTGATCTACTTGGACTTTATCAAGGCTTTTGATAAGGTTCCTCATGGCAGACGAGTCAAGAAAATAACAGCCCATGGGATCCAAGGCAAAGTGGCATGTTGGATACAAATTTGGCTGAGCGGAAGGAAGCAGAGAGTGATGGTATAGGGATGTTTCTGTGACTAGAAGTCTGTTTCCAGTGGGGTTCCGCAGGGCTCGGTGCTGGGGCCCTTGCTGTTTGTGGTGTACCTAAATAGTTTGGACTTAAATGTAGAGGGTATGGAGGATAGTTGTAAACTGCAGGATGATATCAATGGACAGGTCAGGTGGGTAGAGCAGTGGCAAATGGAATTCAACCCAGAAAAGTGTGAGGTAATGTTCTTGGGGATTACACTATGAATGGTAGGGCCCTGAAAGTACTGAAGATCAGAGAGACTTGGGTGTGCATTTCCACAGATCCCTGAAGGTAGCAGGGCAGGTAGATTAGGTGGTTAAGATGGCATATGGGATACTTGCCTTTAATAGCCGAGGCATAGAATACAAGAGCAGGGAGGTTATGCCGGAACTGTATAAAATGCTGGTTAGGCTACAACTGGAGTACTGCATGCAGTTCTGGTCACTACATTATAGGAAGCATGTGATTGCACTGGAGAGGGTGCACAGGAGGGTTACCAGGATGCTGCCGGGGCTGGAGGGTCTGAGCTATGAGGAAAGATTGGATAGGCTGGGGTTGTATTTTCCTTGGAGCAGTGAAGGTTGAGAGAGGACCTATAGAGGTGTATAAGATTATGGTTGACATAGATAGGGTGGATAGAAAGGCACTTTTTCCATTAGTAGAGGGGTCAAAATCCAGGGGGCATAGATTTAAGGTAAGAGGTAGAGGCTAAGAGGGGAGTTGAGGAGAATTTTTTTTCACCCAGAGGGTGTTGCGAGTCTGGAACTCACTGCCTGAAAGGGTGGTTGAGTCAGAAACTCTCATAACATTTAAGAAGTATTTAGATATTCACCTGTGTTGCCATAGCCTCCATGGCTATGGACCAAGTGCTGGAAAATGGGATTAATGCAGTCAGATCTTTGTTGACTGGCGCGAACAAGATGGGCCAAATGGCGTCCTTCTGTGCTGTAAATGTCTATGAGTCTATGAGCCATGATCTTATTGAATGGCAGAGCAGGCTCAAAGAGCTGCATGACCTACTCCTGCCCCTAAGTTCTATGTTCCTATGTCCCTAAAGTTGTGAGCAGCTCCTAAAACATTAACCAGTAACAATCTCCGCCATAATGTTTAATTTTATCATGGGAAAGCAGAACCAAATTGAGCTGATTTATGCTGGAATGTTTGTAATTTTTCCTTCATTTCTGATTGTTTTGTTAAAACTTGAGAAAACACTGGTTAGGCCCTAACTGGAGTATTGCGACCAATGAGGAACACAGGGACGGGAGGAGGCTATTTAGCCCATCTAGCATGTTCCACCATTCAATGAGATCAAGATTAATCTGTGACTTAATTGCATATAGCCACCCTTGTCACATATCCCTTAATACATTTCAATAACAAAAATCCTTCAATCTCTGAATTAAAATTAACACTTGATCCAGCATCAATTGCCATTGGCAGAAGACAGCTCCAAACTTTCACCACTCTTTGTGTGTGGAAGTGTTTCCTAACTTCAGCCCTGAAATACTTGGCTCTGTTTTTGCCCTAATTCTTGATTCTCCAACCGGTAAAAATATTTTCTCTCTCTCTACCTTATCAGTTCTGGCTAATATCTTGAAAACTTTGATCAAGTCACCTCTTTTAACTTCCTGAATTTCAGGGAATACAATGCGAGTTCGTTTAATCTCTCCCAGTAGTTAAAGCAATTAGCCAATTCGATTCACTCCACGTGATATCAAGAAACGGCTGAAGGCACTGGATACTGCAAAGGCTATAGCCCCTGACAACATTCCAGAAATAGTACTGAAGTCTTGTGCTCCAGAACTAGCTGTGCCCCTATCAAACTGTTCCAGTATAGTTACAACACAGGCACCTACCCAGCAACGTGGAAAATTGCCCAGTTCTGTCCTGTCCACAAATCCAACCTAGCCAGTCACTGCCCCATCAGTCTACTCTCAATCATCAGCAAAATGTTGAGAGGTGTCGTCGACAGTGCTATCAAGTGCCACTCATTAACATTAACCTGCTCACTAACACTTAGTTTACAGCACAGAAGGAGGCCATTCAGCCTTTTGTGTTCATGCCAGTCAACAAAGATCTGTCTATGCTATCCCATTTTCCAACACTTTGTCCATAGCCCTGGAGGCTATGGCAGGAGAACCAGAGGCAAGATGAATAATTTTTTTTGTTTCCACAACGATCTGGGATGTAATGGCTGAAAATGTGGAGAAAAAGATTCAATATTAACCTTCAAAAGGGAATTGGATGAAGACTTGAAGGAGAAAACTTTGTGGGGCTTTGAGGGAAGAGCAGCAGAGTGACAGTAATTGGACAGTACCACCAAAGATAGGCCTGATGGACTGAATGGCCTCCTCCTGTGCTGAATCCTCAATCTGTGCCAACAGCAGGACAGGGACAAAGGCAGATATAACAGGGAAGATAACTCAAAAAATAAACCTCGATTTCAGAGACACAAAACAAGGGAGGATTTGTAGTGAAATTCCTATGTGTAAGACAAAAATTTAATGCCCTCTGATGGTGACATCTGATTTCTTGATAATGTATGTATTTATACTGAGCTCTTCTCATCAGAATGAGGAGCCTCAAAGTGCTTCTTTACACTGCTAGTTACACTGTGTAGTACATTGACTCTTGTTATGCTAACGAATGGAGGAACCATTGTTTGTCAACAGTGCCCCACAAACAGCCAAAAGAGGATTATGATAGCATTGGCCAAAGGAGAAATGTTTGCCACAGCCTGCTCACTTGCACTGATCTGCTCTTCTCTGTCAACACCTGCCAACCCTTAAAAAAAACTTGGGCCAGGATTTTACGGCCCCACCTGCCAGATGCTCCATTCAGTATTCAGTTCGGCGGGGCTGTCATACGCCCAACCACCCCCCCCGCACCCCCCCCCCCCCCCCCCGCCCCCCCCGGCAGGAGGGACTGAAAAATCCTGGCCCTGGATTACCAGGTCATTATCACTTTGCTGTTTGTGGGATCTTGCTGTGCACAAATTTTCTATGTTATAGCAGTGGCTACACTCAAACGTTAAGCACTTTGGATGTCCTTAGGTCAAGAAAGGGGCTATATAAGTGTTTTTCTTTGTCAACGCAAAGAATATTAAATCAAGCTTTCATTAGTTGTCTTCATTCCAATACATGGAGTCGTATAATTGATTTGGTGGGTAGCCGTGCATATGGCATATAATGGCGCTTTCACATGAACTAAATTAGAGTGGTCTCTCCTAGTCTGTAGTTTGCACTATTTGTATTCTAATTGGAACGATGGCAAATAAATGCTCCTTGGAATTTTTAACGGCAGCTCCATTCTTTCATTTAGCATTTTAATTTTTAATTTGCTGCAAACCTGTATTTTTTTCATTTAAATTGCTATCGTGTATCCACAATGCCCTGTGATTTAATCTAATTATACCTTTTTGTATTCATGTCAAAGTCATGAAGCATCCAACAGTCATTCAGAAGAAATCATTGAAAGCTGCAGTATGCCTTTTCCAACAATCTACACGTTGATTGGAAGCAATTTGTATGGATTGTGGGACCAGTTTCTGCCTAATATTTAAAGGATTGTATGAAATTCTGACTTAAAATTCTAACATTCCCGAACCAGAATAACCAATGCTCCCATTTTCATGCAAAGCAGATGCTGGTAAAGTTTCTGTTGTTGCCATCTAAACTTCCATTGGGACCATTTTTAATGTTTTTACTTGTCCCGTTAATACCCCCTTTTGCCTTGCATCATTATCCCTTTAATTACTGGTCTTCCAATAGACCTTCCCTTCTTTTGTTCTCATTCTTACCACTCCCACCCCCACCTAACTTCTTCCCTAACTAGGCACTCGCTTATAAACTCAAATCTCTAACTTCTTCCATGAAAGGGGATTGATCTGAAAGGTTAATTCTGTTTTTCTCTCCACAGATGCTGCCTGACCTGCTGAGTGGTTCCAACATTTTCTGCTTTTGTTCCTGATTCTCCCACAGCTTGGGCTTAACAATCAGAGAATCAAGAGCATGCCAACTTCTGGCCCTAATTCTCTGACCTTCACTCCTGGTCAACAAATACTTTACACAGGGAATGGAATCTTTCAGAATCTGCTTGTCAGTGTGGTGTTAAAATAAGAATCACGCAACACAACAGATGTGCTTCTGAAATATTTATCATCTTATGGTGGTGGTGTGTTACAGATCAGCCAGGGAATCCGAGTTGCTGTAGCAACAGGTACTGTCACACGCATGTTGTAGTCTGGAGCTATGGATAGTGATAGTTGAGACTCTAACTTTCTTTCCATCACTAGGAATCTCTCTCATTCTTACCACCTGCCATTGGCACATCTTGGAAAGATATGCAGTTTGATAGCTCAGCCTGTTTGGTCACATGATGGATGCACTTTCCATGGCCATCAAGTCCTGGGGTGGGACTTGAACCCGGAGCTTCTGGCTCAGGTGGAGGGACACTACCCATTGCGCCACAAAACCTCCTTATCATTACGTATATATTACTCATATTAAACAGAATTATCACAACAGGTAATAGTATCAATTAAAGAGCATTGAAAAGAATAGAATGGTCAAGTTACGGGGACAGATTGCATAGGCCAGGCCTGTATTGCCTTGACTATAGAAGATTAACATGTGATCTAATTAGGGTGTTTAAGATGATTGAAGGAGTTGATAGGGTGGATGGAGAGAAATTAATTCCTCTAATGTAAGAGTTTAGAACAAGGGGGCATAATCTAAAATTAGAACTTGTCTGTTCAGGGATGATGTCAGGAAGCATTTCTTCACACAAAGAGCAATGGAAAACTAGAACTCTCTTCCCACAGGGTTACCTACTCAGATCCTGAAGAGGGAACAAGCTTTTGTCAAAGGTGAGAGTGCGACCAAATGAGTCGAGCTAACATCAAGCTGAACAAAGATATATGCATGTATACCCATGCAAACACATTCCCTGAACAGATTGAATGTCATATAAATGTAATTTGGGGCAGCTCCTTACCTTGCCATGGTTGGAATTTTCACACACAAATGTTTCATACTCCATTGGGAATTCAGGAGCATTATCATTGACATCCACCAAGCTAATGAGAACAAGGCCTCTTCCAATCTGCGCTGGGTTCTCTGTACAAAGTACAATACACAGTCAAGGGAAGATTAATGTACATCGTTACTTTATTTTCATGAGATTTCTTTTCTTTAATGCTCATTTCTAACCATGCAAACAGAAACAGAAAAAGCTTAGAAAATAGCAGAATAAATTAGAGTGAGTCATTTGAAAAGTGATAGCACAAGCACAGACTGCTGGCCCAGTGTGACTTTAATTACTTCCCAGGATTACAATAATCATAAGACTGAACAGAAAAACTAACACCTGAGTCACATAAGCTTTGTGGCCTATTTAAACAGCTCACGCACCCTATCCAAGATGCTTCACTGTAATCCAAAATACCATGGCCTGGAGTTTCTGTGCCCAGTTATCATTGCAATGCAGGCAGAATTGACTGAAATCATACAAAGATTTAAAAAGATAACACCCCATAAGCACTCAGCTTGAGCATCTACAACATTTTATGCTGGTTTTAAAGTCAATTAACCTGAAGCAATCTCCACCCACAAAGCTGGTCACCTCCTGCTCCCCCAGGTCAGCATGGCACATTTCTGCTGATTGTGCACACTTGTGGCTGTGCCCAGGACCTCGGGCACACAGGCACCTTTGGTCACATTAATCCATTGTTACTAGCCTGTAGCTGTGGTAACCAGCTGTTAACTGAAGCCTCACTCAGGCCTGCCTCTCATACCAAGGTTCCGATTACTTTAAATTGCTTTTTAAGTTATTTAAAACTCAGTTTCAATGAGCTCAAATTCAGTGGATCTGCTCTTGGTGAGGACCCATAACACAGCAAACAATTAAAACCACTGATTGGTCTGTTTCTGCAACTGCAACAATTACATGGATAAATATCTGGTTTAAGTTTGGTTTAATTCAGTAACCTCGAGGTCCCTTTGACCCCATTCCAGTCAATAATCCATTACATTCAATTGCATGCTCAGTTCTGCTGGTCCATGGGAAATTTTACATTCAGGTGGATGCGAAGGAGTTGGCATGGAAACCAGGATATAGTTTCGCCTTGGCAAACCTGCCGCAGTATCAATTGCATTCTGGGTTCATTTTCCCAAAGGTGCCCTCTAACAGCAACTCCAAGCCTTTGTTTACCAATTTTTAGAGCAGGAGCCTCCTTTCCTCCAAAAAATATCAGCCAGTGGTAGCCCTTCTGCTGTTTGGCAGAAGGGCAAACCTTCCCCTGAAATCTGAGTGCTCCACTTTACCTACTTGCCAGTGTACATTTCCAGTAAATACAGAGAATCATAGAAAGTTTACGGCACAGGAATATGCCACTTGGAACATCGTGTCTGCGCCGGTTGAAAAATGAGCCACCCAGCCTCATCCCACTTTCCAGCATTTATAGAATCATAGGAAGACCTGGACCTGGACATAGACCAAGGCCATAGACCTGAACAAATGATCTGTGAGACATGAGTTCAAATCCCACTACAGCAACTGAGGAATTTAAATTCAGTTAATAAATAAATCTGGAATAGAAAGCCCAGATCGGTAATGGCAACCATGAAACTGTCAGATTGCCGCAAAAGCTCCATCTGGTACCTTAAAGTCCTTTAGGAAAGGAAATATTCTCTCTGTACTCAGTTTGGCCTATATATGAGTTCAAACTTACAGCAATGGGGTTAACCCTTAACTGCCCTCTGAAATGACCCAATATTACTCTCCCTTTGCTTCACGGGGGTATAAAACCAAGGTTACAACCAATCCTGTTGGTTTCCTGATGGGTGGCTTGCGATAAAATTGCCCCTCTCCCACATTCATTTTCAGATTTTGTTTCAGAAGCTCCAAAATGTAACCCAGGTCAATTCGTAAAAAGAAAAACATTAAGTTAAGGAGTGGGTTAAGACAGCGTGGACAATGGATCCCTGGGACTGAAATAGGCTCATTAATAGTTCCATTGCTACTCAAGCCAGAAATAAGAAAAACATATGGAAAGCATCCCAGCATGAGTGGCAGGTGAAATACATTGAATCCACTAAGATCATAGGAGTTAGCTCTATTAGGTTAAAAAAATGTCAACTAGCAGCCCCACTCTAAGAGCTGTTAGTTGGGTGTCAATTATAACAGCAATCTATCATGAACCAGCAACACTGCCAGTCTCAGAACCACATCTGACAGCAATGCTGGAGCACTGGAGAGGACTTCCAGACAGCAACGGTTGCAGGTCAACCATCAGAGGTTTGGGTCAAAGAAAACTTGAGTTTATCATAAAGTGTGGTAGGTAGAAAAAGTGTACTGTGCAAGAAATAGGTGCATGGAGAGGCATCACTGCCTCACTACAGATAACCCAGTACAGCTGGGCAGTCAAAGTGATTGCTATTTATGGGCAAGACAAGAGGTTCAGCATGAAATCCAGTCAATGGAGAATTTGTTATTTAAGTTTATAATTTGAGTGCAGACTTTGGGTAGGAGACTTGACATCCAGAACAGTAAATAGAAACTTTTTACATTGTCTGAGGGAAAATAATGACCTGTGCTTCAAGCTTGCAAAACATGAATACCAACAGCTTTTCTCTGTACATTACATGGTAATTTGGCACGATGTTTGGGTGCAGATTAAGTAGGTGACAAAATGACAAACTGATTCAAAGTTAAAAGCACTGAAAGGAACAAACCTATTCATCATTGGAGTCTCCGAAGTGGAGCAATCTCTTTTTTTCTGGGAAGCAAGTTTAAGTAGAATAGCTTGGAGTTAGTACACTTGACGTTTAGTTCTGAGGAGTTGTAGGGCTGGATTCTGCTCCTCAGGCACAGGAAATCCTGCCTCGGAGAGCTCCCAGCTAATCAGAAGTTCTCCAACGCTTTGGAGCAGGGTTGAATCAGGATTTGGGTATGTACTTTGGGGTCTTACTAGGTGCCAAGCTGGCAAGCCCTAATGACGTGGGGCAGGGGGATGGGGTGTGCGGGGAGGGGGGGATGGTGGGTGCTGTGGTTTGAGAGGCTGTGAGGGGAGGGAAACCAGGGGGTAAGTAAAATAGTGGGGAGGGGCCCCTATGCACCACTAGCCCACTCAGGGAAACCTGCCGGACTGGCCACTTGTTGTGGGCCTCTCCCGCCGTCGGTTAAATCCCAGAGGCGCAAGGCAAGTTTCTTAAGTTGGCATTAATTGTCTGCTTAAGGGCCTCCATTGGCAGGTGGGCCACCCTTGGTATGATTACAATGGGGACAGGTGTCATTGGTAGGTATTGGGCAGTACCTGCTGGATTTAATGAGAACCACCACCCACCCTCCCACCTTCAAAACTATTGGCAGGGGAGGGTAAAATCCAGCCTGTTGTCTTTTACGCTATTGTATACTTAATGCAGCTAACCAAGATGTCTCCAATTGTATCAACTTCAATCAAGTAACCAGAAGCTCAAAGTGAGTGGGAATTCCAAATTGATCCAATCTCCAATTGACACCATGGATCCCAGTTTCTATCAGTTCCATGCAGTAAAATTTGATGGAGATTACAGCACAGGGCATTTGGCCTAACTGATTCATGCCAGTGTTATTGCTCCACCTCACCTCATCTCAACATATCAGCAAATCCTTCTATTCCTTTCACCCCACGTATGCTTATCTAACTACCCCTTGAATGCCCCTACATTCAGCGATTCAAAAGCAAGTTCCATATTCCAACCATGCTCTGGTCATCCCCAGGACTAAAGATCCACAGTTCCTAAGTCCCTGGATGGCAAGGAAGGCTCAAGTCAATAGTAGTCTCCAGTCACTTCAATTTCTGACCTGCTGGAAGACTTAGTCTTAGCCAAACCATTCAGAAAAGTGCTTGGAGGGCTTTTCTGTTCCTTTGCGTTCGTCTCTCACCTCTTCTGGTGCCAAAGATCGGTTGGTGGGAATCTAGCCTGGAACCCACAGTGCACATATTATATATCTATATGTATGTATAATATATATATATATATATATATATATGGACTGGCCAGTACACAAAAATGGGCCAGGATCATGTACCAAAGCAGAACTCCTGCCCCAACAAAAGTAAAGAAATAATAACAATATAAGAAATGGTATTGTGTTGATGTCTTTCTTGCAGCTTTTTGGACTCTGACTTAGTTTGAAGATTCTATATCCCCCGAAAGGATAGAAACTGTTTCAGCAAACTTATCAATCACAGTACAACATGACTTTTCATTAAGAGAGTGTGCAGAAACAGTATTGAAAAGCATCATCAGGTTTTTTTTTCCTTAAGTGATATATTTATAAAATTTTGCTGTCATTTTATTTTGCATTCTTCAATTCATAACACAATCTTGTCTTTACAGTTCATTACACAACAAGAATAGAAAGCCATTTTCATTAATGAACTGGCAAATTGTCAGGGGATTGTGGGTTCAATTTCCACTTCAGAGAGTTGAGTACAAAATCTAGACTGACACTCCCAGTGCGGTGCCGAGGGAGCACTGCACTGTCGGAGGGACTGTTTTTCAGATGAAACGTTAAAACCATGGCCCGTCTGCCTTGTCAAATGAACATAAAGGATATCAGAACATAATTTGGTAGAAGAGCAGGGAGGGGTTTTCCTTGTTGTCCTGACCAATATTTATTCCCCAACCAACATCACTAAAAACATAGTATGAGAGAAAAGTTACAGTGCAAAAAGAGGCCATTCAGCCCATTGTGTTTGTGCCTGCCAAAAAAGAGTAAAACAGAAACTAGCCACTCATTTTAATCCCACTTTCTAGTGCCTGGCCTGTAGCCTTGCAGGTTACAGGACTTGAGGTGCAGGTTAAGGTTCCTTTTAAATGAGTTAAACATTGCAGCCTCAACCACCAACTTGATCAGTGAATTCCAGAAACATACCACCTTTTGGGTGAAAAAGTTTCTCCTCATGTTCCCTCTAATCCTTCTATCAACCCCCTTAAATCTATGCCCCCTGGCAATTGACCCCTCAGCTAGGGGAAACTGGTCTTTCCTGTCTTCCCTATCCAGGCCCCTCATAATTTTGCGCACCTCAATTAGGTCACCCCTCAGCCTCCTCAGTTCTAAGGAAAACAACCCTAGCTTTTACAATCTTTCTTCATAGCTGCAATTTTTAAGCCCTGGCCACATTTTTGTAAATCTCCTCTGTATTGTCTCCAGAGAAATTATGTCCTTCATGTAATGTGATGACCAAAACTGTACACAAAATTCCAGCTGTGGCCTAACCAGCATTTTATATAGTTCCATCATTACATCCCTGATCTTGTATTCAATACCTCGCCCAATAAAGGAAAGCATTCCATATGCTTTCTTGACCACATTGTCCACCTGTCCTGCCACCTTCAAGGACTTGTGTACATGCACCCTAACGCCTCTCACTTCCTCAACCCTTCTCAATAGCTTCCCATTTATTGAATATTCCTTTGCTCTGTTTGCCCTCCCCAAATGCATTACTTCATGCTTCTCCGGATTGAATTCCATTTGTCATTTTTCTGTCAACTCAACCAAACCATTGATATCATTCAGCAGTCGACAGCTAGCCCCTTCACTATCAACTTCATGGCCAACTTTTGTGTCATCTGTCATCACTTCATGATCATGCATCCCACATTTAAGTTCAAATCATTAATACATACAACAAACAGCAAGGGCCCCAACATTGAGCCCTGTGGAACACCACAGGAAACTGTTCTCCATTCACAAAAACATCCATCAATCATTACCCTTTGTTTCCTGTCACTGAGCCAATTTTGGATCCAGCTCGCCGCCTTCCCCTATATCCCATGGGATCTCACTTTTCTGAGCAGTCTGCCATGTGGCACATTGTCAAATGCCTTACTAAAAGTCATGTAGGCAACGACAACTACACTACCCTTATCAGTCCTCCTCGTTCCTTCCTCAATAAATTCGATTAAGTTAGAAAGACAAAGGCTGGGATTTTCCATGCCCGCTGGCATCAGGCATGTTCGGTGGCGAGAGCAGACAAGATGGCGAGAAAGCCAAAAATCGGTCTCATGATCTCGTGAAACAGGTTTGCGATCACCCACTCCGCTTGCCGATGGTGGGCTGCGTTTCCCGCCACCGGACGTTGGGAACCTCATTATAATACATCAGTATATCATTATAAGGCCAGCCCACTGGAATTGACCCCTCCCCCCCACACCCCCAACCCCACCCCCTCCGCTGGATTGTTCTCCCACGTCGGTGTGATCGCATGGTGACATGTTTCACAACAGCATATAAAAGGCATGCACTTGACAGGTTGCACTTTGAGGGGAACTCAGAGGTGAGAATGCATTAACTTTGTGGAGTGCTTACCTGGGTCACCCCTTGAACTTCCGGGGGTGGGTGGGAGTGGGCACGGGCTGCCCTGTGGTTCAAGGTAGCACACAAGCAAGGGTGGGCAATGAAAGCACCCACACATTAGGGACACCTTGTAACAAGTGACCATTCCTCTGCAGCTGAGACAGTTCAGAAGCAGCCACATTGACATGATTGGGGTCACGCCACGAGCTTCTCTGCCCACTCAAGCAACGCAGAGGCATCAAAGTGCCATCAAATGCTCCAGAGCTTTTCACGCCTCAGGCACAGACTCCAAAGCAAGAGCATTTTAGTGGACTGCAGAACAGTTGCACAACTGGGCACATTGTACAATCTCCTTGCTAAAGCTGGCCATGGAGCAGTCACTGGTGGAGGCACTCACAGCTCCTTGCAATGTCATCATCTGGTTTGGACCGTCTCCCCCTTGGTTCAAGCTAACAGTGCAGCCTTGCAGTGCAAGTTAGGAGAATGCCGGCATGCAAAGCTGCCACCAATTGGTCAGGTGGAATGGGGCAGAGCTGGGTGAGGTTTCAGGCAGCCATGCAGCGCACTAATCTCTGGCCATCCAAGTGGTGGCCAGCGCTCTCCGGGATGCATTAGGGGCTTTCAGACTTAATCAAGATAGCTTCTTGGTATACTCATGCTAACCTATGTGTCTCTCTCTTTCATCCTGCAGGAGGATGGTGACCTAGCTATATGCCTTGAGGCTTACAGAGAGCGAGGACAATGGCGAAGAGAACAACTGTGGCACCTGGCTGCGCAGAGGGAGGAGTAGTGTTCTCTGGAAGAAGGGGTGGCTGGGGCTCCTGCACGTGCCACTGAAGAGCCACAGCGAGCTGTCACTGGTCGGTGCCTAGCTAGATTCAGGGTCTATAGGTGCTACCTTTCATTCCTGAAGATGATCGAGAACCAGTGTTGCTGAATACTGTGCATGTCTAGGGAACTGGTCAGTCTCATCTGCCAGCTACCGCAGGATTTGGTACCACGGAAACATAGTAGGCAGCCACTGTCACTGGCCATGAAAGTGACCATGACACTCAACTTCTATGCCAGAGCTCCACAGGTGACTTCTGTAGGATATCACAAACCTCCACCCACAAAAACACCCACGGTATCACATATGCCATCTTTGCGAGGGCACACAACTTTGTGCATTTTGTCCGGTACCAAGACAGCCAGGATGCAAGAGTGAATGGATTCACCTAGAACTCAGGGTGCCACTGACTGCACCCATGTAACGCTCAGATCTCCATTGCAACCAGTGGTCAACTATGTCAACTGCAAGTGATCCCATTTGCTGAATGTGCAACTGGTGTGCGACTACCAGAAACATATCCTGCAGGTGTGCACACAGTTTCCAGGGAGTGTGCATGGCTCCTACATTCTCAGTCGGTCTCTGATCCCGGTAGTTGTGCAGTGTCCACAGGAGCTACAGGGATGGCTCCTCAGGAACAAGGGCTACCTGCAGAGGATGTGGCCAATGACACCCGTGCGGCAGCCTCAGACTGCAACAGAGTGAAGGTATAAGTGAAGGCTCATGCTGCAACTTGCAATTTGGTGGAGCAGACCATTGGGATGCTGAAAATGAGTTTGTGTTCCCTGGAAACTGTGTACACACCTGCAGGATACGTTTCTGGTGGTCGCACACCAGTTGCACATACAGCGAATGGGATCCCTTGCGGTTGACATAGTTGATCACTTGTTGCGATGGAGATCTGAGCACCACGTGAGTGCATCAATGGCACTCTGGTCTGCTGGAGCCCTGCAATACAGTCCACAGAGGGTGCCACGCATCATCGGCGCCTGCTGCAGCCTTTACAACCTGGTGCTGCAATGGGGAGAGGTGCTGGTTGAGGAGGAAATGAAGGAGCTGGAGATGTCCTCTGATGAGACGAGGATGAGGGTGTGGAAGTCCTCAAAGGCGACGTTGACAGCGATGAGGCCCTCGCACTAGCCAGATGAGGCAGACATGCTCCGCAGGCCCTCATAGCTCCTAGGTATGTGGAGGATGATGACGACATGTAATATGCAGACACCATAGATGCTCATTTTGCGTCTATGAATGTTTGACTCCATTGTGGCTTATGGCATGCACATACCCTCTGTAGTAATGCTCCTGTCATGGAAATGCAGTGGAGGCCCTAATAGTTGCTCGATTGCAGGAGGATAACGACAACATGCAGCGAGCACACTCCATAGATCTTCACACAGCCTATGAGAATGTCTGACTCCAGTCTGGCTGAGGGCAGATTGCTTGTGCTCTGTGATCAGGGTCATATCATGGAGATGCAGCCATGAAACTTTGAAAGCACCTGATCCTTTGTCTGCCTTCAGCACCTGACCCCTTCAGGAGCACAGCATCACTGGTCACAGATGCTGAAGAGATGGGGGCCAGCCCCATCCTAAAGGTGCTGAGAGCACACAGAGAGAATGATGGAACTCTGTGATGCCAGCCCACAATATTCCGGCAGCAATGACCAGCACTGCCGAGGTGCAGGGATCAGTAATATGTCCAGAGAGTGTGAGGCAGTACCATCAATTTGGTCTGAAGGCTGCACAAGGCACAGGGAAGAGGCCCTGGACTGAGGCATCTGCCTTCACCTTGCACAGAAAGGTTTCACGGCTGGACGACAACACTGCTCATCAGAACAAGGAGCCATAAGCAGCGGGTCATTCCTGGGAGTTTATTGACAATAGTGAACAGTATGTACAAGTGATTAACATCCGTGCCCAGTCTGTGCAACTATATCTTCTTAACCTTCCTTACCCTGCCACTTGGCCTTGGTGCTCCCCGGACATCCACAGTGGAGGTAGAGGCAGCCTGATGACTGTGACACCCTGTCTGTGATGACCTTGGCAGGCGTCCTCTGGAGGGCCGAGACCTGGAGGGCCCTGGCCTGTTTTCGGGGTTCTGTTGTGTGGCAGTGGCACCCTCCTCGACCTGTGGAGCTGGAGCTGCTGGGGATTCGGATGGGCCAGACACTCGCGGAGTCGCCTGGATGGATGGCCCTGGGGTACACCTGCCGATCCTCCTCCCTATGGGCGCCCGAGGGCCTCAGGCTGACTTCTTGAGGAGAAGGAGTAGCTGGAGTGAGATTGAGCTGCCCGGCACCCCTCTCGCATACGCGCTTTTCAAGGCCAACTAAGGCGACGGTGATGGAGTTGAGCCCGCACAGCAGTGCAGGAGTGATGTCCTAGACCAAGAGCTCCACGGCAGCCACCATCCTGCCAGTGTTGACCTTGGTGCTTTGGCATGCTGGCGCTGTCACCTCAGCCTGAAGGCACATGGACTCCTCCACCGTGCCTTGCAATCTGAGGAGTGCAGTGGCCATCCCTTCCTGATGTCCCCAAACTTTTATTTGCAGGTCCAGCAACTGAGTCATGTCCGAGTCCAGAGGCTCCTCATCTGACTCGAACTCAGTAAATCTTTGGATCCCAGTAGTCCTCTGGGTGTCAGGCACCTGAGAAGTTCCTGCTGCCACCTGCTTTGGATCAGACAGTACGATGTGCTTACCAGATTGTGATCCCAAGGCTACTTTAAAGCTAGGTCCCACTGAGATGTGTGTCTCTGTGCTGGTGGAGGGTGTGGGTGTGCGCTGCAATGGGACTTCAAGGAGGGTGCCTTCAGATTCCTCTTCGGAGATTTATTCAGGGTTTGATTGCAAACCTTGGGTTGTGGACTCCATTGGCTGTTTCCAAGATGTGCCTGCGGAAACAAGGGGAGGTAATTAGTGCAGGGCAGTGGCCTGTGAAGCAGAACCCAGCACTCACAGCATGGTTGACTGAGGGATGTTGCACTGAAGGACTCTCACTTGGTAGAGCACCGCCGACCTCATCGTCAGCACAGGACCAGACCAAATCATCACCAGCCAGCTGGATGACTCTGTTTTCAAAGTCCATGAGGAACTTGATTTCAGGCATTCCTCCATAAGTCTGCGACCTCTTCCTCTTGTGTGCCAGCTTGTCCTGCATGAATAGAGATGGAGACAGTGTAAGCAGGACGCCTGGCAGGCCAGATGATAAGTATGCCTGGCCTGTGTGTGGGTGGTGAGTGGTCCCATGGGCACGATGGGGCAATGAAGGTGTGTGTGAGAGAATGAATGGCGATGTCCCTTGAACCAGCAGTGAGTGAAGGCCCTGTGGATGTGTGATGAGTTTGTGAGTGTGTGAGTTGAGAGTGGTGAGTAGAGTGAGTTACCCTAGTTGAACGCAGGAGATCAGTCACCCTCTAGCGGCACTGGATGGTTGTTTTCTTCTGAAGGGCGATGGTGCTGACCACCGCTGTCACCACCCCCCAAGCCTGGCTGGTCATGCCACTGCCCACCCTGCAGCCAGAGCGGGGGTAAAGGACATCGTGGCAGGCCTCCACGGCATCCAAAAGGCGTTCCAGTGACGCATCATTAAACCTGGGAGCTGCAGTCTTTTTGCCTTTCATGGACATTTTCCTTGCAGTAGTCCTCCGCTGGAAGCACTGAGGTGTGTGTGTGTGGCTGGACTTTAATTATGGTGCCCGGCGTGATGAAGCAGCGAGGTGATGGCGTGGCGGGTGAATGAGAGCCCAGACGCCATGGAAAGAGCATGTTTCCCGGGAATGCATAATTAATGTGGCGGGTCTGGGACAATAAAGCATGACAAGCCGCCATTCCAGCTGGTGGGTAAAACATTATTTTACCTGCCTGCTACCATACTTAGTGCAAATCTGGGACGATTGGGTCCACAATCTTCCCCAACAAAACCACGCTGACTATCCTTGATCAATCTGTGCCTTTCTAAATGACAGATTATCCTTTCTCTCAGAATTGATTCCAATAATTTGCCCACCACTGAAGTTAGGCTGACAGGCCTACAATTTTGTGGCCTATCCCTCGCATCTTTTTTTAAAAAATGGCACAACGTTCCCAGACCTCCAGTCCTCTGATACCTTCCCTGTATCTGGTGAGGATTTGAAAATGATCGTCAGAGCATCTGCTATTTCCTCCCAGGCTGGGATACAATCTATCTGGTCCTGGTGACTTATCCACCTTCAAGGGTGCCAGTCTTTCTCATACTTCCTCTGCCACCATGCTTATTGTATCTAATATTTCACGCTCCCCCTCTTTAACTAGAATGTCTGCATCATCCCTCTCCTTAGTGAACACTGACACAAAGTACTCATTGAGAGACCTGCCCACATCTTCTGCAACTCACAAGTTACCATGTACATCCCCGATAGGCCCTGCCTTTTCCTTAGTTAGTCTCCTACTCTTAATATACTGGTAAAAATCTTTGTTTTTTTTTATTTTACCTGCCAAGATTTTGTCATATCCTCTCTTTGCTTTCCTAATTAACTTTTTACTTCACCCCTGTACTTTCTATACTTCTCTAGGCTTTCTACAGTATTAAGTCTTTTGTGATTGTCATAAGCTTTCTTTTCCTGCTTTATCGTACCCTGTATGCTTCTGGATAACAAGGGGGCTCTGACTTTGGCAGTACCGCCCTTCTTCTTTGTGGGGACATGTCAATGCTGTGCCCCGAGAATCTCGCTTTTGAATGCCCCCACACTGATTTGACACAGTTTTCTCTTCTGTTCGCTGTATTCAGTCCACTCCCGCTAGCTCATATCTCAGCTTTGTAAAATTTGTCTTGCACCAATTTTGAACTTTTACTCCTGATCTATTTTGTCCGATCCCATAATGATGCTAAATCTAACTGTATAATGGTCATTATCTCCAAAATGGTCGCACAATTCTACTTCATCCACTTGCCCAGTTTCATTTCCTAATAGCTCACGGTATTGGGGGTAATGCATTAGCATGGATTGAGGACTGGTTAACACACAGAAGACAGAGAGTCGGGATTAATGGGTCTTTTTCAGGTTGGAAAGATGTAACTAGTGGAGTCCAACAAGGATCAGTCCCAGGGCCTCAGTTATTTACTATCTATATTAATGACTTGGAGGAGGGGGCAAAATGTAATGTATCCAAATTTGCTGATCATACAAAAATAGGTGGGAGGGCATGTTGTGATGAAGACATAAGGAATCTGCAAGGGGATACAGACAGGTTGAGTGAGTGGGCAAAAACTTGGCAGATGGAGTATAATGTAGAAAACTGAGGTCATGCACTTTGGTAGGAAAAATCAAATGGCAGACTATTATTTAAGAGAGACTTCAAAAAAGTGCAACTCAGAGGGATCTGGGTGTTCTTGTGCATGAAACACAACAAGTTAACATGTAGGTACAATAAGTAATTAAGAAGGCAAATGGAATTTTGGCCTGTATTATGAGGGGGGTTGGAATTTAAAAATAGGAAAATCTTGTTACAACTGTACAGGGTGTTGGTGAGGCTGCACCTGGAGTACTGTGTACGGTTTTGGTCCCCCATATTTAAGAAAGGATATACTGGCATTGGAGGCAATTCAAAAGAGATTCAGTAGGCTGATTCCTGGGATGAAGGTGTTGACTTGTCAAGAATGGCTAAACAGGTTAGGCCTTTATTCATTACAGTTTAGAATAATAAGAGGTGATCTTATTGAAATGTACAAGATTCTGAGGGGGCTTGACAGGGTAGATGTTGAGAAGATGTTTCCACTAGTGGGGGGATCTCGAACTAGGGAACATAGTTACAGAATAAGAGGACGCTCATTTAAAACTAAGGTGCAAAGGAATTTCTTCTCTCAGAGGGTAGTGAATGTCTGAATTTTTTCTACCTCAGAGAGTTGTAGCGGCTAGATCACTTTAAGGAGGAAGTAGATAGATTTTTGAAATATCGGGGAGTTGAGGGCTACTAGGAACTGGCACAAAAGAGGAGTTGAGGCCTGGGACAGATCAGTCATGATCTTATTGAATGGCAGGGCAGGCTTGAGTGGCGAATGGCCTACTCTTTCTCATATTTCTTATGTAATACTACATCTAGTATTATGCTCCCTCTCATTGGGCTTGTTATGTGCCAGCTGAAAATATTCTCTTGAATGCAGCTCAAGAATTTTGTGCCCACTGTGACCTTCACACTGTTTGTAACCCAACTGATATTCGGGTATTGATATTGTGTGCAGTTCTGGTCACCACATTACAGGAAGGACGTAATAGCTCTGGAGAGAGTGCAGAGGAGGTTTACAAGAATGTTGCCAGGGTTAGAAAAGTGTAGCTACGAGGAGAGATTGGATAGGTTGAGGTTATTTTCTTAGAACAAAGAAGGCTAACTTGATTGAGGTGTACAAAATTATGAGTGGAATAGATAGAGTGGACAGGATAAAATTGTTTCCCTTGGTTGAGAATTCTAGAACCAGGGGACATAGATTCAAGATAAGTGGCAGAAATGTAGGGGGGACATGAAAAATAACTTTTTTACGCAGAGGGTAGTGGGTGTCTGAGATTTGCTGCCCAAGTTGATGGTAGAGGCAGAAACTCTAAACTCTTTTAAAAAGTACCTGGATCTGCACCTTAAGTGCTGTAAGCTGCAGGGCTATGGACCGGGTGGAGAAAGGTGGGATTAGAAAGGGCACCTGGATGTCCCTGGGCTGGCATGGACACGATGGGCCGAATGGCCTCCTTCTGTGCTGTAACTTTTCTGTGGTTCTATGGTTTTATGGTAGTTGAAGTCTCAAACTATCATTGCCCTATTGTTTGTGTACTCAGAAATTTGGGGGTCTATAGTACACTGCTAGCAGTGTAACTGCCACTTTTTTATTTCTGAGCTCAACCCACATGGCCACATTTAATGATTCATTTAGTATATCATTCATCCTCACAGCTGTAATTGATTCTTTAAACAATAATATTACACCCCAACCATTTTCTATTCCTCTCCCTATCCTGCCTGGAAACTCTATATCCAGGGATGTTGAGCTGCCATTTTTGCCCCTCCTTAAGCCAAGTTTCTGTTATAGTGATAACATCATGCCGCCATGTGTCTGTGCCCTCAGCTCATTGGCTTTATTTGCTTTACTCCTTGCATTTACATATTTCCCTTTTAACACTGCCAAATTCCTCTGCTATACACCTTTTCATTTGTGCTGCTTCTGTCTTTCAGAGTCAATCACTAATTCTCCATCTCCTGTTCCCTGCTCTGAATCAGTTTCCCAGCCCCCTACCAATCTAGTTTAACCCTCCCCCAAAAGCATTAGCAAATCTCCCTGCAAGGATATTCATCCCAGTCCTGTTCAGGTGTAGATCATCTGGCTTGTACAGATCCCACCTTCCCCAGAACCAGTCCCAATGCCTCAGAAAACTGATGCACTCCCTCCTACACCAGCTTTCCAGCCACGTGTTTAATCACTCAGCTCTCTTATTTCTATACTCACTTGCACGTGGGACCAGGAGTAATCCTGAGATTACTTCTTTAGAGGTCCTGCTTTTCAATCTCCTTCCTAACTCCCTGAAATCTGCTTTCAGGGCCTCATCCCATTTCCTACCTAAGTCACTGGTACCAACGTGGACCACGACCTTTGACTGATCACCCTCCCCCACCCCCCAAAAAAATGTCCTGTAGCCGCTCTGTGACACCCTTGACCCTGGCATCAGGGAGGCAACATACCATCCTGGAGTCATGTCTACGGGCACAGAAATGGCCACAGTTCCCCTAACTAACTAATCCCCTATCACTACTACTGTTCCTTTCTTCAGCCTCCTCTCCTGTACAACAGAGCCATCTGTGGTGCTACAAACTTGGCTCTGACTGCACTCCTCCCAGGAACCATGGATACTAATAGGCTTACTGTGTGTTTCTAGCATGTTCCTCGGAGAAGTGCAGTCAGAGCCAGGTTTGTGGCACCACAGGCCCTCATCACAATTCAAAATGGAAAACTGATGGATGAGCGAGACCCAAAGGGACTACCTGTACTACCTGCCAGGTTCTCTTGGCCTGCCTGGCGGAAACCTATTCCCTTTCTGCCTCCATGCTCCTGAGCTTCAGTGTGACCACCTTTCTGAATGTGCTATCCACATTATCATTTATTTCATTGCTGCTTGTGGCAGCAAACTGTTCACAAATTGACTGCCACATTACTGACATGACAATGGTGCCGACACTTCATTGGCTATAAAACACTTTGGGACTTCCTGGGGATGTAAAAGGTGCTATTTAAATGCAAGTCATTCCAGAAGTTACATTGGAAATCACTTACGGCTCTCCATTGCTAAAACTGTAATGTTGTGCTCCGCACTTGTCTCCCTGTCCAGCGATTTAGCGATGGTAATGACCCCAGTGGTGGCGTCAATATTAAAATATCGCTCCAGGTCTGTGTTGCGATCTATAGAATATCTGGATGGAAAGTTAAAATTGATAGTCTTACATTCCTTAATCACTTCAATTCATTCAAAGAAGCTATATACCTGCAATAAAGACTGAAAATGCTGGTAAAACTCAGCAGGTCTGGCAGCATCTGTGGAGAAAAAAAGAGTTAACATTTCAAGTCCATATGACTCTTTGTCAGAGTTTCAGAGAAGTAGTAATGTGATATGGTGGATTTTATGCTGTTTAGGTGAGAGTGGAGCAAGATAGAGGGTCAGGAGTAGGTGGGAGCTAAGGAGAGATTGACAAAGATGTCATGGACACAGGACAAAGGGAGTGTTAATGGTAGTGGTGAAGAGTAAAGAAAGTGCTGATAGGTAAGCTAGCAGGGGTTGTTAATAGTAGAACAAAGGTCAGTGCTCTGTGAAAGCACAATATAAAAACAAGTGACAGGCGGCTCTGTTGGGGGTGGGAGGAATGGGGGCTGGGAAGAAAGGATTTAAAAAATGAACAAATCAATAAAAGACTAAAACAATAAATAAATGCAAATTGGATTTAAAAAGGGGTGAGGATGGAGGACAGATTTCATGGTCTGAAGCTGTTGAACTCAATGTTAAGTTCAGAGGGCTGTAAAGTGCCTAATCGGAAGATGAGGTGCTGTTCCTCCAATTTGCCTTGGTCTTCATTGAAATATTCCCTGGAAGCCCAAAGCAAACTGGAGGAACTGCACCTCATTTTTCGATTAGGCACTTTACAGCTTTCCAGACTTAACATTGAGTTCAACAGTTCAGACCATAATCTCTCTCCTCCATCTTGACCCCTTTTTAAATCCAATTTTTATTTAATTATTTATTGTTTTAGTCTTTTATTGATTTGTTCATTTTTTAAATTATTTTTCCCCAACCTCCCCTCCCCCACAGTGCCACCTGTCACTTGTTTCCATGTTGTGCTTTCACATAGTGCTGACCCTTGTTCTGCTATTAACACCCTCTGCTATCTTACCTTTATGCCACTATCAGCACCTTCTTTACTCTTTACCACTACCATTAACACTCCCTTTGTCTTGTGTCCATGACATCTTTGTCAATCTCTCCTTAGCTCCCGCCTATCCCTGACCTTCTATCTTGCTCCACTCCCTCCTAAACAGTATAAAATCCATCACCACTTTAACTCTGAAGAAGTCAAATGGACTCAAAACGTTAACACTGCTTCTCTCTCCACAGATGCTGCCAGGCCTGCTGAGTTTTACTGTTTTTATTTCATATTTCCAGCATCTGCAGTATTTTAAGCTTTCTATCAGTTTTGTCCACAGAAACAGAACATGCTAGAAACACATAGTAAGTCTAGCAGTATCCATGGGGAGGATGGACAGGTTAGTGTTTTGAGTGTAGATCACATTCCCGTCACTGGTCCATTATCCAGAGACACACCCATCCTGCACCAGTTGGAAAAATAGCAAACCCTTTGTTACCCAATTGGATTAATGTAACTGTTAATCAAACTGCCTCAGTTCCCCCATCTCCATTCTTTTCACAATCAATAAGTCGCAACGTTAGTAGAAAATGAAAACAAAACAATTTAATTTTCAATTGGTCTAATAGTTTTTCTCTGGAGTTTTTGTTTGATTCTTTTATGGGATGCGGACTTCACTGGCTAGGCTGGCATTTATTGACCATCCCTAATTGCCATTGAGAAGGTGGTGGTGAGCTGCCTTCTTGAACTACTGCAGTCCATGTGGTGTAGGAAGGGAGCTGTTAGGAAGGAAGGGAGTTCTGAGATTTTGATCTGGCCACAGTGATCAAACAGCAATGTAGTTCCAAGTCAGGATGGTGAGTTACTTGGAGGGGAATTTCCAGGTGGTGGTGTTCCCATGTGTCTGCTGCCCTTGTCCTTCTAGATGGTAGAGGTTGCAAGGTTGAAAGGTACTGCCGAAGGAGCCTTGGGAAGTTGCTGCAGTGCATCTTGTAGCTGGTACACACTGCTGCCCCTGCATGTTGGTGGTGAAAGGAGTGAATGTTTAAGGTGGTGAATGGGGTGCCAATCAAGCGGGCTGCTTTGTCCTGGATGGTGCCAAGCTTCTTGAATATTGTTGGAGCTGCACTCATCCAGACAAGTGGAGAGTATTCCATCACACTCCTGACTTGTGCCTTGTAGATGGTGGACAAGCTTTGGGAAGTCAGGAGGCGAGTTACTCGCCACAGCATTCCTAGTCTCTGACCTGCTCTTGTAGCCACAGTATTTATATGGCTAATTCAGTTCAGTTTCTGGTCAATGGCAAACCCCAGGATGTTGATAGTGGGTGATTCAGCAATGGTAATGCCATTGAATATCAAGGTGTGACGGTTAGATTCTCTCTTGTTGGGAATGGTTATTGCCTGGCACTTGTATGGCGTGGGTTTACTTTCCACTTGTCGGCCTAAGCCTGGGTTTCATCCAGGTCTTGCTGCTTTTGGATATGGACTGCTTCACTATCTGAGGAGTCATGAATGGTGCTGAACATTGTGTTAACGCAACTGTCCTTTTTTAACTTTATTCTTTCATGGGACATGGGCGTCATTGGCAAGTCCAGCGTTTGCTGCACATCTCTAATCATCTTTGAACTGAGTGGCTTTCCACACCAGTTCAGAGGGCAATTAAGAGTCAACCACATTGCTTTGGGTCTGGAGTCACGTGTGGGCCAGACCAGTTGAGGATGGCAGATTTCCTCCCCAGTGGGTTTTCATGACAATCGACAATGGTTTCATGGTCACCATTACTGAGACTGGTTTTTCAATTCCAGATTATTAACTGGATTTAAATGCCACCACCTGCTATGGTGGAATTTGAACCCATGTCCCCAGATAATTAGCCTGGGCCTCTGGATTACTAGTCCAGTGACATCACCAATACACCACCAAATCAAGATGGTAGGGGGAGGCGAAACTTAGCAGGGAGACAGAGGAGGGGGAAACAAGGATAGAAATGAAAGACAGAAAAGTAAGAAGCAAAAGTGGAAGGCTGAAAAAACAAGGACAAGGAACAAATGGGGTCATAGTGCAAAATAAAGCTAAGATGACTAACAAGGTTAAAAAGGCAAGCCTAAAGGCATTGTACCTTAATGCACGGAGCATTCGCAGTAAGGTAGATGAAGTAACAACGCAAGTAGATATACACGGTTATGATATAGTTGCAATTACGGAAACATGGCTGCAGGGTGACCAAGGATGGGAACTGAACATCCAGGGGTATTCAATGTTTAGGAAGGACAGACAACTAGGGAAAGGAGGTGGGGTAGCATTGTTAGTAAAGGAGGAAATCAGTGCAATACTGGGAAGGATATTGGCTTGGAAAATCATGATGTGGAACCTGTTTCGGTGAGATAAGCAACTCCAAGGGGTATAAAATGTTGGTGGAGGTTGTCTATAAGCCCCAAACAGTAATAGTGATGTAAGAGAAGGCAGTAAGCAGGAAATTAGAGATGCATGCAATAAGGGTACAACTGTAATCATGGGTGACTTTAATCTACATATAGGTTTGACAAACCAAACTAGCAATAATACAGTGGAGGACTATATCCTGGAGTGCACACGTTATGGTTTTTTAGACCAATATGTTGAGGAACCAACTAGAGGGCAGGCTATCCTAGACTGGGTATTGTGCAATGAGAAAGGATTAATTAACAATTTTGTTGTGCGGGGTCCCTTGGGGAAGAGCGACCATAAAATGGTCCATTAGGATGGAGATTGAAGAAGTTGAATCCAAAACTAGTGTCCTGAATCTAAATAAAGGGAACTACGAGGGTATGAGGCACGAGTTGACAATGATGGATTGGGGAACCTTTCTAAAAGGGTTGACAGTGGATAGGCAATGGCTAATATTTAAGGAAGGTATGCATGAATTACAATTATTCATTTCTGTGTGGTGCAAAAATAAAACAGGAAATGTGGCTCAACCATGGCTTACAGAAGAAATTAGGGGTAGTATTAGATCCAAAGAGGAGACATATAAAATTGCCAGAAAAAGCAACAAGCCTGAGGATTGAGAGCAGTTTAGAATTCAGCAAAAAGTGGACAAAAATATTGATCAAGAAGTGGAAAATGGAGTATGAAAGTAAACTTGTAAGGAACATAAAAACTGATTGTAAAAGCTTCTATAAACATGTGAAGAGAAAAAGATTAGCAAAGACAAATGTAGGTCCCTTACAATCAGAAACAGGGAAAATTATAATGGGGAACAAAGAAATGGCAGAAGAATTGAACACATATTTTGGTTCTGTCTTTACAAACGAGGACAGAAATAATTTGCCAAAAATATTAGGGAACCAAGGGTCTAGTGAAAGAGAAGAATTCGAGAAAATCAATATTAGTAAAAAAAATGGGGCTAGAGAAATTAATGGGGTTAAAGGCTGAAAAATCCCCAGGGCCTGATAATCTACATCCCTGGAAATATTGGATGCATTAGTGGTCATCTTCCAAAATTCTATAGACTTTAGAGCAGTTCTAATAGATTGGAGGGTGGCAAATATAACCCCAATATTTAAAAAAAGAGGGAGAGAGAAAACAGAGAATTACAAACCAGTTAGCCTAACATCAGTAATGGGGAAACTGCTAGAGTCTATTTTAAAAGATGTGGTAACAGAACACTTGGAAAGGGTTAATGGGATTAGACAAAGTCAGCATGGGTTTATGAAAGGGAAATCATGCTTATCTAATCTATTGGAGCTTTTTGAGGATGTAACTAGTAGAATAAATAAGGGAGAACCAGTAGATGTGGTGTATTTGGATTTCAAGAAGGCTTTAGATAAGGTTCCACAAAAGAGGCTAGTGGGCAAAATTAAATCACATGGGATTGGGGGTAAGATACTGGCATGGACTGAGAATTGGTTGACAGACCGGAAACAGAGAGCGGGAATAAATGGGTCTTTTTCTGGGTGGCAGGTGGTGACTAGTGGTGTACCGCAGGGATCAGTGCTTGGACTCCAGCTGTTCATTATATATGTAAATGACTTGGACGAGGGAACTAAATACAATATTTACAAGTTTGCTGATGATACAAAACTGGGTGGGGTTGTGAGGAGGATGCAAGGAGGCTTCAGGGCGATTTAGATAAGTTATGTGTGTGGACACACACAAGGCAGATGCAGTATAACCTGAATAAATGTGAAGTTATATGCTTTGTGTTAAGAGCAGAAAGGCAAAATATTATTTAAATGGTGATACACTGGAAAATATTGATGCAAAAAGGGATCTGGGAGTCATTGTCCACCAGCCAATGAAAGTAAATAGGCAGGTGCAAAAAGCAATTAGGAAGCCAACTGGTATGTTGGCCTTCATTGCAAGAGGATTTGAGTTCAGAAGTAAGGATGTCTTACTGCAGTTATATAGGGCCTTAGTGAGACCACACCTGGAGTATTGCGCACCTGCAGTTTTGGTCTCCCTACCTAAGAAAGGATATACTTGTCATAGAGGGAGTGCAGCAAAGGTTCATTAGGCTGGTACCGGAGGTGGCAGGACTGTTGTATGAGAAGAGGTTAGTTCGACTGGGCCTGTATCCACTAGAGTTTAGAAGAATGAGAGGGGATCTGATTGAAACATAAAATTCTAACAGGGCTAGACAGACTGGATGCAGGGAGGATGTTTGCCCTGGTTGGGGAATCTAGAATCAGGGCCACAGTTTCAGGATACAGGCCAGGCTATTTAGGACTGAGATAAGGAAAAATCTGTTCGCTCAGAGGGTGGTCAACCTGTAGAATTCTCTACCACAGAAAGCTGTGGAGGCTGGTTCACTGAGTATATTCAAGAAAGAAATTGATAAATTTTTGGATATTAGGGGCATCAAGGGATATGGAGAGAAAGCGGGTATTGAGATAAAGGATCAGTCACGATCATATTGAATGGCGGAGCAAGCTTGACGGGCCAAATGGCCTACTCATGCTTCTAGTTTCTAGGTTCCTATCTGCCCCTTGTCTCCCTTCTTGAATATAATCACGATCATAATGTCCCTGAGATCCCCAGTATGTATTCTTCCTCCCAGATGAGGGATATGAGGTTGGGCAAGGCACTCAACAAGACTTCGTCAGGAACATGCAGTGGTCAAGTCAAAGCGCTAGAGGAAGCGCTCAAACCTCCAAACAACCCTGCCTACCCAACCCTTCAAGCAGCATCTGCCTCACAAGTGGCAGAGGCTGCAGACCCTGCATTGGATTTATCAGCAATTTCAAAACCCATCAAACAAGAGTGACAGCAAATCATCCTCAATCGCGAGGGACTGCCAAAGGTAGAGGAAGACATAAAGGCAAGTCTTTCATTTCTAATTATCAGTGCAAACTGAGAGTCAATGACTGTAAAATGCATTTGACAGGTAATCTGGCATGTTGCAGGGCCATGTCACCAGCTACCCTCCGCTGAGTGCACTAGCCAGTGAACACTGACCTGACAGGATTGTGTGCAGTATCGGGGTCACGTGCAGAAACAGTCCCGATGGCCGTTCCGACCTTTGCAGCCTCAGAGACCGATATCCTGTAGTGTGGCGAGTTGAACTCGGGAGCCTCGTCCACGTCTTCTACCACCAGCTTCACCGTCGTGGTGTCGGCAAAGGGTCCCAGGGCCTGGAATCGCGCGTCAGTGTTTTTATTGGTGACTTCAATCTTCAGGCTGTAGCTCGATTTTTTTTCAAAATCCAGTTCCTATGAAACGATTATAAAATGCATATATATTTACTTGGCGAAATTCATTTCATTAGGAGCACGACAAGCAAACTAAGGAATGAGGCACATCCATCAGGTGCTGACATTTTAACATGGGATCACTTAATTAAATGGCAGAAGCATTTTCAGCTTGTTTTTACTCCACTGCCCTGAGCATCTATCTTTGTTACTCCTGCTATTTGCACTGAAGTGACAACCTCCCAAGTAAATAAGGTTCCAAATGAATGATTTATTTACAGTTTCTCCAGCATCCCTCTGTTATTTATTTATTTTTTAAATCTATCTATCTCCCACTGTTTTCTGAATAAGACATATGGGGTCTGGTAGTCAGTTTGGACGCACTCCAGGATGAGTGTAGTCAGTCAGCCCATTTGTACCTCAAAATTGCACCGCTCGCCCAAAGCGTTTTACAGCCATTGAAGTAATTCAGTCATTGCTCAAACACATTTTTTTCTGTCTGCCTTTGAATAATTCCTCCAGGGTGATGAAAACTGTTGCCATTGTTCCACCGTCTACTCAGTAAGAGTCCATGCCCCTGATTCTCTGAGGGCTCCCAACTGGCAACAACAGGGATGGGACGACGGCCAGAAAATTGTGATGAAACGCTTACTTCCTCTTGATCCCTCTTCCCAATCTGTCCACTGGCATTTCTGTCAGGGCCTTTGTATCGACGACCCAGGCGTCTGCCTGTCCCACAACGAGAGTCAATTTGTATGATATTAATTAGGATAGTGTGCAATTTTGAGCACCAAATCAATTCATCCTGAAGTCCATCCAAAATGGCAACTGGCCCCAAATGTCTTATCCAGAAAACAGTGGGAGACGGACCGGACTGGTCGGTAGGTCAGACGGTCGGTGGGTAGGTCGGTCAGTATGGAGGGAGTAGGGAGGGATGGAGCTAGCTAGATGGGTGATTGGGTGGGTGGATAGATGGACGGCTGGATGAATAGAGGAACACAGATAACCCAGCTGCATTGAAATTCCACCCTCACAAGAAGTCTTTCTAATTTTTATTATTCACATTATCCTACAATATGGAATTTTAACAGCTACTTATTCTTTCATTTGATGGTGAATAATAAAAAAGATCATTATTTTTAGAGTTTCCTCTGTGTTTCTCAAAAGGCTTCTTCCCCTCAAATCTCCTGGTAGACATCAACTCCAATGTTCAGTTAAAGTTATCCCAGTGATGATTACCACTTGGCTTGTTGTCTTGTGCTGATTATCTTTTCTAAAACTCTTGACTATTTTAGATGTTTATAACACAAGAATCCTATTCTTCTTTACACACTGAATAAATTGTCAATAACTTAAATGGCAGTGGAGGGAAAAGTACATTCAATCAAGTATAAGGAAGGCTTAGAAAAAAAAACGCACTCACCCAGATTGAAGAAAACTGTTTGCTTTCCTTCAGGGAAGTTATATTCTTGATCACTAAAGATTTGTTGAGCTTTTAGGATTTTTGTTTGCAATAAATCAGACTGGAGAAACTGACTAATTATACAGTTGCGGTATGTAACCTGTAAACGTTGCTGTGGTTGGAGCTCAGTTGGTAGCAATTTTGCCTCGCAAGATGAAAGTTCAAGGTTCAAGACCCAGTCTAGAGACCTGAACACAAAAATCAAGGCTGACCCTAGTTCAGCGATGAGGGAGTGCTACACTGTTCAAGCTACTGACTTTCAGCTAAGACCTTGATCGCTCTGTAAGGGGGCAATAAACGTCCCATGGCATTATGTTACAAATGCAAAGTTTATAATATTGTTACGTTTTTGGACTGTCTCTTTAATTTAAGGTGAAATGGAGGAATCAGTTCTGCCTGACTGCAAGTCTGGGTGGCTTGGTTATTAAAGGAGGGGGGTGGAATAAGGTTATCTTATTGGGAAGAAGGTGCTAGATGGCTCCACCTGTAAACAATAGCAAGAACAGTTGTGCTGCCTGTGGGTAGACTGTTAGTCTTCAATCCCAGATTTTTGCTACTGAGGTAGGCAGCTCAAGTAAGGAAATTTCCAAGTCAGCCACCCCTGGAAGCAAATCAGAAACAGCCACAGGAGCAGCTGAGTGCTAAGGCAGGCTGTTTATAAGGGCCACCTCAGTTCTCTGAGACTTTATCTCTAGTCCTCACCCTCACACCTCATTGCGCCCAACACCCCCCCCCCCACCCCCCCACCCACCCACTCCCCATACCACTTCTATGTCCCATGTCAATGTAATGCCAACTCATGCCCCACCACTCACCTCCAATGGTCTCACATACCCTCCATGCTACTTATACCTCCCCACCCACATCCAATGACCCTTCATACCATCCACACCAACTCAGGACACTTTCACGCCCAATCATCCAGTATACACTCTGCATAGAACCAACAGGCCCTATAGTAACAATGGCATGTTTGGAAATACTTAAAAAACAGACATTCATAATTTTCTTTAAAAAACTGCTGTTGCTACAACCCTTTAAAAGGTCAATCAACAAGACCTTTAAAGTATCAATTATAGAAGCTGTAAACACCTGACACCTCTTTATTTTGTGAAAATGAACATTGAGCCATTGTCAAAAGAGATCACAGGAAAAGCAGCTTTTAAAATGTCAGACAGCTGTCAATCAATGATTTCCCTTCTGTGCACCTGTTTTAACAAAATACATCTTATTTTAGGAAGTCTGGGCTCTTAGCAGAGCATTGAGTGAAGCCTCCACGTCCAAGGTCCTGCTGAGTATCAGACATCCTCTGTTCCCCAAAACCGCCCTGAAAACCCAGGTCTGTGAATCTCTGTTTAATATAATTATAGACAGTGAGTTCACTTGCCGCTATTAACTCAACCCTGTCTCAAGTCCAGTAACAATTTCCATGTATCCACTCAACTTGGCAGACTGCACATTTGGGGCCTCTTTTCCCATACAGCAGCCAGCCGGCGGGGCAGGTGGGGAATGGGAATTTGGAAATTTGATGATGGTAGGGTGCGATGGGAGGGAGGGGAGGTGTTTGGCCGTAATTGGAGAGATTGGCTGCTGGTTGGAGGCTGGGGGCTCCTGACAGCAGTGTCAGTCCTTTCACTTTCACCAAGCGCACTAAAGAGCCCTGAATTTATAGAAAGCTGAGCTGGGATTCAATAGCCAGATTCAATCATTTAGCTAATTAACTACTCAGCTGCTACAGCTGAGAGTGAGTTTACCCTTTCTAAACTGCAAGAAAGAAAGTACTTAGCCTGCTTACATGATACTTTCCAGTTACTGCTAATTACAGATTAGATCTTAAGAGCAACATTTAAGAACAAAATTAATACTGAAAACTCCCGCTCGCGCTAAACTCCAAGTCTTCACCCATTTAGCTCAGCTACACTTTATTTGCCACTCCCACAATCAGCAATGTGATAATGACACAAAAATCTGTTTTTTGTGATGTTGCTTGAAGGATAAATATTGGCCAGGACACCAGGGATAATTCCCCTACTATAATAAAGGCAAAATACTGCGGACGCTGGAAATCTGAAACAAAAACAAAAAATGCTGGAAAAACTCAGCAGGTCTGACAGCATCTGTGGAGAGAAAGGGATGGGCAATAAATGCTGGCCTAGCTGGTGATGCCCGCATCCTATGTGCAAATTAAAAAAACACACACTTGTGCAGGAAGGCCGGATCGACCAAAGTATCTTTCCCTGTCCATCGTTGTTTTCACGTTCATGCAGGTCAACCGAGGACAGGATCAGGCTAAACTATGATGCTTCTTTTTGGTGAAGTGTCAAGAATCATCAATGATGACTGGCCATTTAGTGAGGCACTGGAGAGCTCTGACTACCTCCAGCACACAAACGCCAGACACAATCACCAACTACAGGAGAGAAGATAAGAAAAGGCAAAGCTAATGTTGGTGGGTGATCTAAAGGGTAAGACACAGAGATAAAAGCCACTTGTTCAAAACAGAAGTTTGACTTTGCAAGCTGTTGACCGCTGACCCACAGATGTTATTGAGAAACCCTCAGTGCGGAGTTAGATTCAGAGTGCTGGCCGATTAGAAGTTTGGGTTTTTATCATCTGATATCATCAGACATCTCTGGGAAGCAGATGGGACTTCAGCAGGAGAAGCTGTCAGCCAGATGGACGGACAACATGAAGTCTGACCTCCACATGCAGCAGGTGCTGACTCCCATGCAACAATTAAATCTGGCGTCTGAAGGCAAAACCACATCCTAACTGTGCATGAGCGATATGAGCTACATGTCAGTCAAACTGCACAGAATTATTTTAAAACTTCCAGAGGCAATGGATCTATTAGGTGCCTTTCCCACAATGCAGGTATGAGGTTATTGTAGGGTGGGGTGGATGGACTAAATGGCAGTGGATTCCGGGTAAGCTGTGGGTAAAGTGGGCCTCCAAGCAGGCAGGGACGTTAGTAGGCAGCCGCCCCCCTCTCCCCCACCCAACAGCCCCCAGTGACAAGGCTCTGGGTGGTTTCAACCCTCAGGTTCCATTTGAATATGATTGGTGAGTTGGCGCACATTTGTGCTGGCAATGGGCATCCTCAGATTGGTTGGCCGGCGAGCAGGGTGTGTGTTTCTCCAGTGGGATGCTCGCTCCTTATTTTATGCGTGAACTCAGAAGGGAGCTCGCATTCGAGTCTCTGGCCAAGTGCAACGTTTGGAGAAGCGCGCAATGCAGAGGTAGCGAGTCAGGGAGGCATCTAGAACTCCCTTGGTGAAAGTGAAAGGACCGACATTGATTGGAGGTTGGCGAGGGAGGGAATTGGGGGAAATGAGGTGTTTGCTTCCTTTTCTATTATCTTTCTCACCCTATAGGAATTGGTTCTTGCTCTACTACAGGGAAAGGAATGTTTGGTGAGTATCTAGTAAGTAGGAAAGTCATATTCTATCACTAAGTTTTAAAATAGTAAACAAATTGGTGATAAAGTTAATAAAATAAAATATATAAGAAAGCAACATAAATAAGTGATTAATATAATTAAGTAATTATTTCAACACATTAAAGATGGCAGCATTGGTGATGTGTCAAGCTGCAGCATGTGGGTGCTCCTGAATAACATTGTGATCCAGGGCAAGTAAGTGTTTGTGGCTTGAGGAACTTTGGCT
Organism: Carcharodon carcharias; assembly: GCF_017639515.1. NCBI lineage: Eukaryota > Metazoa > Chordata > Chondrichthyes > Lamniformes > Lamnidae > Carcharodon > Carcharodon carcharias. The sequence continues at coordinate 178,678,653 of NC_054472.1, read as the reverse complement.
CGAGTCATTGAGCTGGAGGCTGAGCTGCAGACTTTGTGACACATGAGGAAGGAGGAAAGTTACCTGGGTGCTTTATACCAGGAGGCAGTCACAACACTTAGGATAGGGTCTTCTGATTTGGTCAGTGGTCAGGCACAGGAATGTGTGACTGAGAGTGAGGCAGGTAAAGGGACCCAGAGGGCAAGGATACAGGAGTATGAGTGTCTGCAATTGTCCAGTAGGTTTAACGGTCTCTCAGCTTGTTTAGATAAGAGCAGGGACTGTAGGGTGGATAAGCAAACTGACCATGGCACCATGGTACAGGAAGCTATTCAAGTGGGGGAGCAAAAGGAACGCAGTAGCAATGGGGGATAGTATAGTGAGGGAGATTGACACTGTTCTCTGTAGCAAAAAGTGAGGAGTCCAGACGGCTGTGTTGTCTGCCCGGTACCAGGGTTCAGGACATCTGCTCAGGGCTGGAGAGGAACTTGCAGTGGGAGGGGGAGGATCCAGTGGCCATGGTCCATGTAGGTACCAATGACACAGGCAGGATGAGGAAGGAGGCTCTGCATAGTCAGTATGAGGAGCTAGGCACCAAATTAAGAAGCAGAACATCAAAGATAAGAATTTCTGGATTATTATCTGAGCCACGTGCAAATTGGCAGAGGACAAATAAGATTAGAGAAATGAATGCATGGCTCAAAGACTGCTGTGTGAGAAGTGTTTCTGGTTCATGAGGCACTGGCACCAGTATTGGGGAAAGTGGGATCTGTACTGTTGGAATCATCTACTCCTGAACTGTGCTGGGGCTGGTTTCCTAGCAAGCTGCATAACTAGGGAAGTAGAGAGGGTTTTAAACTGAATAGTGGGGGCAAGGGATTAAATTTTGGAAGAAGTGGGAAACCAAAGAGTAGAGACAAGGCAAGAGTAAAAGGTATTAATATGGGAAATTATAAACAGACTGTGACAGGAAGGGACAAAGAGTTAAAATCTAAGAGTAAATCAGCAGATGAGGCTAGACGCTACAAAAATAATAAAAGGACAAAACTAAAGGCTCTGTATCTAAATGCACATAGCATTTGAAACAAAACAGATGAACTGATGGCGCAAATTGAAATAAATAAGTACAATCTGATAGTCATTACAGAGACATGGCTACAGGATGACATAGATTGGGACCTGAATATTGAAGCGTATTTGACATTTATGAAGCGCAGCAAGTTAGGAAAAGGTAGGGTGGTGGTTCTGTTAATTATTGATGGTATCAGCATATTAAAGAGGGATGACCTAAGTTCAGTAAACCAGGATGTAGAAACAGTTTGGAGTGAGATTAGAAATGATAAAAGCAAGAAGCCTCTTGTGGGAGTGGAGTACAGGCTCCCTAATTGTAACCACATGGTAGGACAGAGTATAAAAAAAGAGATATGGGAGCTTGCCAGAAAGGTATGGCAATAATCATGGGGGATTTTAATCTACATAGACTTGAAAAATCAGAAGGGCAAAGATAGCATAGATAAAGAGTTCATAGAATGTTTACAGGATAGGTTCTTAGCACAGCATATTCTGGAGCCAACCAGAGAGAAGGCTATACTAGACCTAGTATTGAGCAACGAGATAGGAATAATTGATACCCTCCTAGTGAAGGCACCCCTCGGTAGCAGCATTCATAATATGATTGCACTTTACATTTGAGGGAGAAATGAGTGTGTCCAAGACTATTATTTTAAACATAAATAAGGACAATTTTGAATGAATGAAAGCAGAGTTAGCTAAAGTGAACTGGCAAAGAGGGTAGGGGATAGGTCAATAGAGGTCCAGCGGCAGACATTTAAATTCAGAATACACAGAATAGATACATTGCAATGGGAAAGAAAAATTCCAAGGGGAGGGCCCAACATCTGCGGTTAATTAAAAAAGTCAAAGGCAGTATCAAACTTAAAGATAAAGCATATAATTACACACGTATGGGTGGCAGGTTAGAAGACTGGAAAGAAAATAAAGAACAGCAAAGAATGACAAAAATATTAATAAGGAGGGAAAAATTATGAGTATGAGAGAAAGCCAGCTAGTAATATAAAGACAAATAGTAATTGCTTCTATAAATACTTAAATAAGAAAAGAGCATCGGTCCTATAGAAAATGCGGCTGGGGGATTGATAATGGAAAATAAGGAGATGTGGATGTATTAAACAGGTATTTTGCTTCAATCTTCACTATAGAGGTAACATCCCAGAAATAGTTGTAAATCAGTAAATGAAAGGGAGAAACTCAAGAAAATTACAATCACCAGGCAAGTGGTATTGAGTAAATTATTGGGGCTGCAGGCTGACAATTTCCCGGGTCTGGATGGACTTCACCATAAGGTCTTGAAAGAAGTGACTGGTGAGATAGTTGATGCATTGGTTTTAATTTTCCAAAATTCTCTAAATTCAGAGAAGTTTCCATTAGTTTGGAAAACAGCAAATGTAACTCTTTTATTCAAAAAGGGAGGAGACAGAAAGCAGGAAACCATAGGTCAGTTAGCCTAACATCTGGAATAGGGAAAATGTTAGAGGCTATTATTAATGACGTTATAGCACAGCACTTAGAAAAAGACAATCAGGCAGAGTCAACATGGTTCTGTGAAAAGGAAATCATGTTTAACTAATTTATTGGAGATCTTTGAAGGAGACACATGTGCTGTGGATAAAGGGGAACTAGTGAATATACTGTACTTCGATTTTCAGAAGGCATTTGATAAAGTGCTACATCCAAGGTTACTGTGGGAAGAAAAAGCTCATAGTGTAGGGGGTAACATATTGACATGGATAGACGATTGGCTAGCTAACAGAAAGTTAACATAAATGGGTCTTTTTCTGCTTGGCAGGGTGCAGTGCAATGAATGGTCTGCCACGGGGATCAGTGCTGCGGCCTCAGCTTTTTACAATTTATATAAATGACTTGGATGAAGGGACCAAAGGAATGGTTGCTAAATTTGCTGATGACACAAAGATAGATAGGAAAGTAAATTGTGAAGAGGACATAAGGAGGCTACAAAGGGACATAGACAGGTTAAGTGAGTGGGTAAAGATCTGGCAAATGGAATGTAATGTGGGCAAGTGTGAAATTGTACATTTTGGCAGGAAGAATAAAAAAGCATATTATCTAAATGGTGAGAGATTGCAGAGCTCTGAGATTGAGAGGGATCTGGGTGTCCTAGCGCATAAATCACAAAAGGCTAGTATGCAGGTACAGCAAGTAATTAGGAAAGCTAATAAAATGTTATCGTTTATTGTGAGGGGAATTGATTACAAAAGTAGGGAGGTTATGCTTCAGTTGTACAGGGCACTGGTCAGACCACACCCTGAATATTGTGTACAATACTGGTCTCCTTACTTAAGGAAGGATGTAAATATGTTAGAAGCAGTGCAGAGAAGGTTTACCAGACCAATACCAGTAATGGCCGGGTTGTCTTACGAGGAAAGGTTGGACAGGTTAGACTTGTATCCTCTGGAATTTAGAAGAGTAAGAGGCAACCTAATTGAAACCTTTAAGATCCTGAGGAGTATTGACAGGGCAAAAGTGGAGAAGATGTTTCCTCTTATGGGAGAATCTAGAACTAGGGGTCACTGTTTAAAAATAAGGGGTCACGCATTCAAGACACGGATGAAGAGAATTTTGTTCTCTCAGAGGGTAGTGAGTCTTTGGAACACTCTCCCTGAAAAGGCAGTAGAAGCAGAGTCTTTGAATGTTTTTACGGCAGAGCTGGGTAGATTCATGATTTACAAGGAGATGAAAGGTTATCGGGGTAGGCAGGAATGTGGGAGTTAGTTTACAATCAGATCAGCCATGATCCTACTGAATGGCCAAGTAGGCTCAAGGGGCTGAGTGGCCTACTCCTCTTCCTAATTCGTATGTTCTTCTGTTCTTATAAACTTGCAGTGTGCAAATTGGCTGCCACGTTTCCAACAGTGACTCCAATTCAAAAAGGTTTTAATTGGCTGTAAAGTGCTTTAGGATGTCCTGAGGTTATGAAAGGTGCTATGGAAATGCAAGAATTTTTTACTTTGTTAGAAAGAACGGATTCACATAAAGTAGTAGTAGTGATGATCCCCCCACTCATTTCTCCATGCCCCTAGATCTTGCACCTTCCTGTTCAGCTATTTCTATGAGCCTCCCATTTTCAATTTCAAGTTGTCTAAAACTATCCTTCTCTTTCTCCCTCTTGGTCTACATCCCTCTAATCTTCTTTCAGTCACCTCCTTCAGCCAGTTCTCATGCCTTAGAGTATGCCAAACCACAGCCTTGTTGCTTCTTCTTGATGATATCCATGAACAATCTTTCCTCCAATTTCTTCATTGCTCCTGTGTTCTCCCCAACCGATCGCTCCACCCTTCGCATTTCACAACTTTCTAGCCTTTGGATGTTTGCTTTTCTCAAGGCCCCACATTTCAGTCCTCTTCAACAAGGCGCTCTGAATCACAAGTCTTGAGAATTCTATTCTTAAGATCTCTACACATTCCTATGCCAAGCAATTCTTTATGCTTGGGGCATCCATTTGTTGTCTTTGCTATTCTAACTCTGATTTCTTTATGGCAGCAAACATCTTCTGACAAGATGCTTCCCAGATAATTAACAGAAAATACTGGAAAAACTCAGCAGGTCTAACAGCATCTGTGGAGAGAAAAACAGAGTTAAAGTTTCAAGTCTGTATGATTCTTCTTCAGAGCTAAAGAGAAGTAAAATGTGATTAAATTTACACTGTTCAAGGGGAAGTGGAGCAGATGAAGCTGGATAGAAGGCCAGTGATAGGTGGGTGCAAAGGAGAGATTGACAAAGATGTCATAACCAAAAGAACAAAGGGGTGTTAATGGTAGTTACTGGCTAAAGAGGTGCTGATGGTGGCATTAAAGTAAGAAAGCAGAATGTGATAATAGCAGGATAACAGTAAGCACTCTAGAAAGAACAACATGGACAAGTGACAGATGGCCCTTGTGGGGGTGGGGTGGGGTGGGGGAGGGGATAGTGGTGGGAAAAAAGATCGAAAATAGAATAAAAGGTGGAGATAAAACAATGAACAACCTCTCTGTCTCAGTTTCTGGTGATACTGTCCACCAATATTCATTACAAACCCAACAACTCCCACAGATACCTCGACTACAGCTCCTCACACTCTGCTTCCTGTAAGGACTCCATTCCATTCTCTCAGTTCCTTTGCCTCCGTTGCATCTGTTCTGATGATGCCACTTTCCAAAACGAAGTTTCTGACGTCTTCCTTCTTCCTTAACCGAGGTTTCACACCCGCTGTGGTTGACAGGGCCCTCAACTGTTTCTGACCCATCTCCCGCACCTCTGTCCTCACACCCTCCTCTCCCTCCCAGAACCATGATAGTGTCCCCTTGTCCTCAATTTTCACCCACCAGCCTCCGCATTCATAGGATCATCCTCCACCATTTCTACCAACTCCAGCATGATGCCACCGCCAAACACATCTTCCCTTTACCACCCTCCCACCCCCAGCCCCCCTCCTTTCAGCATTCCGTACGGATCATTCCCTCCGGGACACCCTTGTCCAATCTCCTATCACCCCCAACACCTCATCCCCCTCCCACAGCACCTTCCCATGCAATCATAGAAGGTGCAACATCCCTTTACCTCCTTCCTCCTCACTGTCCAAGGACCCAAACAATCCTTTCTGGTGAAGCAGCGCTTCACATGTACCTCCTTCAAATTTGGTCTACTACATTCGCTGCTCCCAATTCGGACTCCTCTACATTGGAGAGGCCAAACGCAGACTAGATGACCGCTTTGAGGAACACCTTCGGGCTGTCAGCAAGCATGATCCAGACCTTCCTGTCGCTTGCCATTTCAACACTCCACCCTGCTCTCATGCCCACATATCCATCCTTGGTCTGCTGCAATATTCCAGTGAAGCTCAACGCAAACTGGAGGAACAGCACCTCATCTTCCGTCTGGGCACTTAACAGCCTTCCGGACTTAACATTGAGTTCAACAGCTTTAGACCATAAACTCTCTCCTCCATCCTCAACCCTTTTTTATCCCCTTTTTGCAATATTCATTTTTAATTTTTATTTTTTATCCACTTATTTTTATTTTATTTACTTCCATTTTTATTCATTGCTTTATCTCCACCTTTTATCCTATTTTTGATCTTTTTTCCCACCACCATCCCCTCTCCCCACCCGACCCCCACAAGGGTCATCTGTCACTTCTTCATGTTGTTCTTTCCAGAGTGCTTACCCTTGTCTTGCTATTATTACATTCTGCTTTCTGACCTTAATGCCACCACCAGCACCACCTTTAGCCAATACCACTACCATTAACACCGCTTTGTTCTTTTGTTCATGACATCTTTTTAATCTCTCCTTTGCCCCACCTATCGTTGGCCTTCTTTTCAGATTCGCCTGCTCCACCCCCTCTTAAACAGTATAAATTCCATCACATTTTTACTTCTCTTTAGCTCTTAAGAAGGGTCATACAGACTTGAAACGTTAACACTGTTTTTCTCTCCACAGATGCTATTAGACCTACTGAGTTTTTCCAGTGTTTCCTGTTTGTTTCAGATTTCCAGCATCCGCAATACTTTACTTTTATCCCAGGTAATTAAATTGTGACACCTGTCCCAGCTGCTGACCATTCATTTTGGCATCTGCTTTTGTACCGTTATTTCTTTCAAACTTCAGAACCTTCATCCTTTTTATGTTAATTTTCATTCTGGGAACTTTCACCACTTCATTCATTCAATGCATTAGTACCTGCAGATTTTGACTCAGCTAGCCACTAGTGCCTGGTCATTTTTAATCTTACTACCTTCACTAGTTGTCCTCCTACTTTCACATTCCAAGCACATGGAATGCTGTTGTTTATCACAAGGGGGATGAAATATAAAAGTAGGAATGTTTTGAAGGTCTTGGTGAGACCACATCTAGAGTACAGTGTACAATTTTTGTTTCCTGTTTAAGAAAGGATACAAATATGTTAGAAGCAGATCAGAGAGGGTTCACTCAACTGATGCCTGGGAGGGGGAGGGGTTACCTTATGGAGAAAGTTAGACGGCTGGGCCTGTATCCTTAATGATGGCCATGAAACCATTGTTGATTGTCAGAAAAACCCATCTGGTTCACTAAATATCCTTTATGGAAGGAAATCTGCTGTCCTTACCTGGTCTGGCCTGCATATGACCCCAGATCCACAGCAATGTGGTTGACTCTTAACTGCCCACTGAAATGGCCTAGCAAGACATTCGGTTGCATCAAACCACACTCAGTTGTATCAAAAGTAAATCAAAAAGGAATGAAAACCGATGGACCACCCAACATCGACCTAGGCACTGGAAATGACAACAGCAATCTCAGCCCTGTGGACTCTATAAAGTATTCCTCACTAACATCTGGGGACTTGTTCCAAAATTAGGAGAGCAGTCTCACAGAATAGTCAAGCAACAGCCTGACATAGTCATGCTCATGGAATCATACCTTACAAACAATGTCTCAGGCACCACCACCACTTGGTATGTCCTGTCCCACCAGCAGGACAGACCCAGCAGAGGTGATAGCACAGTGGTATGCAGTCAGGAGGGAATTGCCCTGGGAGTCCTCAACATCAACTCCGGACCCCATGCAGTCTCATGGCATCAGGTTAAACATGGGCAAGGAAACCTTCTGCTAATTACCACATACCGCCACCACTCAGCTGATGAATCAGTATTCCACCATGTTGAACACCACTTGGAGGAAGCACTGAGGGCAGTAAGGGTGCAGAATGTACTCTGGGTGGGGGACTTCAATGTCCATTACCAAAAGTGGCTCAATAGACCAGTTCAGACTATGCTGGCTGAGTCCTAAAGGACATAGCTGCTAGATTGGGTCTTGGGGAGGTAGTGAGGAGGCCAACAAGAGGGAAAAACATACTTGACCTCATAAGATAAAAGCAAAATACTGCAGCTGCTGAAATCTGAAACAAGAACAAAAATTGCTGGAAAAACTTAGCAGGTCTGACAGCATCTGTGGAGAGAAAGAGAGAGTTAACATTTTGAGTCCTTATGACTCTTCTTCAGAACCAAAGAGAAGTAAAAATATGGTGAAATATATACTGTTTAAGGGGGGGGTGGGACAGGTGAAGCTGGATAGAAGGCCAGCAATAGGTGGAGGCAAAAGAGAGATTGCAAAAGATGTCATGAATAAAAGGTCGAAGGGTGTTGATGGTAGTGATACTGGCTGAATGAGGTGCTAATGGTGACATTAAGAGTAGAAAGCAGTATGAGCAAGTGATAGATGGCCCTAGTGGGGGTGAGATGGGGGGAGGGGACGGTGTGGGAGAAAAGATCAAAATAGGCTAAAAGGTGGGGATAAAACAATGAATGGAAATAAATTTAAATAATAATAATAGAAATAGGTGGAAAAAAATACATACATAAAAATTAAAGAATAAATATTTGGAAAAAGGGGATCAAAAAGAGGTGAGGATGGAGGAGAGAGTTCATGATCCCAAGTTGTTGAACTCAATGTTAAGTCCGGAAGGCTGTAAAGTGCCTAATCGGAAGATTGAGATGCTGTTCCTCCAGTTTGCGTTGAGCTTCACTGGAACATTGCAGCAGGCCAAGGATGGACATGTGGGCATGAGAGCAGGATGGTGTGTTGAAATGGCAAGCGACAGGAAGGTCTGGGTCATGCTTGCGGATAGACCTAAGGTGTTCCTCAAAGCGGTCACCCAGTTCGCATTTGGTCTCTCCAATGTAGAGGAGACCACATTGAGAGCAGCGAGTCCAGTGGACCAAGTTGAGGGAAGTGCAAGTGAAGCGCTGCTTCACTTGAAAGGAGTGTTTGGGCCCTTGGACAGTGAGGAGGGAGGGAGTAAAGGGGCAAGTGTTGTACCTTCTGCGATTGAATGGGATGGTGCCGTGGGAGGGGGTCGAGATGTTGGGGGTGATGGAAGAATGGACCAGGGTGACCCGGAAGGAATGGTCCCTGTGGAATACCGACGGGGGGGCTTGGGGGGTGGGTAAATGGAAGATATGCTTGGTGGTGACATCATGCTGGAGTTGGCAGAAATGGTGGTGGATGGTCCTTTGAATGTGGAGGCTGGCAGGGTGAAAAGTGAAGACAAGGGGGACCCTATCATGGTTCTGGGAGGGAGAGAAAGGTGTGAGGACAGCCGCGCAGGAGATGGGTCAGACACGGTTGAGGGCCCTGTCAACCATCATGGGTGGGAAACCTTGGTTAAGGAAGAAGGAAGACATGTCAGAAGCACTATTTTGGAAAGTGGCATCATCAGAACAGATACGACGGAGGCGTAGGAACTGAGGGAATGGAATGGAGTTCTTATAGGAAGCAGAGTGTGATGAGTTGTTGTCGAGGTAGCTGTGGGAGTTGGTGGGCTGTAATGAATATCGGTGGACAGTCTAACATCAGAAATAGAGACAGAAATCAAGGAAGGGAAGTGTCAGTGATGGACCATGTGAAAGCGAGAGAAGGGTGGAAATTGGAAGCAAAATTAATAAATTTTTCCAGCACTTGACCTCATCCTCACCAACCTGTCTGCCACAGATGCATCTGTCCATGACAGTATCGGTAAGAATGACCACCGTACAGTCCTTGTGGAGGCATAGGTCTACCTTCACAATGAAGATATCGTCCATCATGTTGTGTGGCACTACCATCGTGTTAAATGGAATAGATTTCAAACAGATCTAGCAACTCAAGACTGGGCATCCATGAGGCACTATGGGCCCTCAACAGCAACAGAATTGTAGTCAAACATAATCTGTAACTTAATGGCTTGGCATATCTCCCACTTTACCATTACCCCAAAGCCAGGGGATCAACCCTGGTTCAATGAAGGGTGTAAGGGGGCATGCCAGGAGAAGCACCAGGCATACCTACAGGACTACTTACATGCCAAACAGCATAAGCAGTAAGGGACAGACAGAGCTAAGCGATTCCACAACCAACAGATCATATCTAAGCTCTGCAGTCCTGCCACATCCAGTTGTGAATGGTGGTGGATAATGAAACAACTCACTGGAGGAGGAGGCTCTACAAATATCCCCATCTGCAATGAGGGGAGAGCCCAGGATGTCAGTGCAAAAGATAAGGCTGAAGCATTTGCTACAATCTTCAGCCAGAAGTGTCGAGCAGACGATCCATCTTGGCCTCCTCATGAGGTCCCCAGCATCACAGCTGCCAGCCTTTAGCCAATTCGATTCACTCCATGTGTTATGAAGAAATGGCTGAAGACATTGGATGGTGCAAAGGCTATGGGCCCCGACAATATTCCGGTAATAGTACTGAAGACTTGTGCTTCACAATTTGCTGTACCCCTAGGCAAGCTGTTCCAGTACAGCTACAACACTGGCATTTACCTGGCTATGTGGAAAATTGCCCAGGTGTGTCCTGTACTTAAAAAGTAGGATAAATCCAGCCCAACCAATTAACACCCTTTCAGTCTACTCTCGATCATCAGTAAAGTAATGATCATCAACAGTGCCATCAAGCGGCACTTGCTTAGCAATAACCTACTCATTGATGCTCAGTTTGGGTTCTGTCAGGGTCACTCTGCTCCTGACCTCATTACAGCCTTAGTTCAAACATGGACAAAAGAGCTGAACTCCAGAGGTGAGGTGAGAGTGACTGCCCTTGACATCAATGCTGCATTTGACCAAGTGTGGCACCAAGGAGCCGTAGAAAAACTGGAGTCAATGAGAATCTGTTAGTTGGAGTCTTACCTAGCACAAAGGAAGATGGTTGTGGTTGTTGGAGGTCAAACATCTAATTTCCAGAACACCACTGCAGAATTTCTTCAGGGTAGTATCCTAGACCCAACCATCTTCACCTGCTTCATCAATGACCTTCCTTCTAACATAAGGTCAGAAGTGGAGATGATCGCTGATGATTACACACTGTTCAGCACCATTCACGACTCCCTGGATACTGAAGCAGTCCATGTCCAAATGCAGCAAGGCTTGGACTGACAAGTGGCAAGTAACATTTGTGCCACACAAGTGTCAGGCAATGACCATCTCCAACAAGAAAGAATCTAACCATCACTCCTTGACATTCAATGGCATTATCATCACTGAATGCCCCACTATCAACATCCTGGGGGTTACCATTGACCAGAAACTGAACTGGACCAACCATATAAATACTCTGATAAAAGCAAAAAACTATATAAATACTGTGTCTACAAGAGCAGGTCAGAGGCTAGCAATCCTGCAGCAAGTAACTCACATCCTGACTCCCCAAAGCCTGTCCGCCATCTACAAGGCAGAATTCAGGAGTGTGATGGAACAATCTCCACTTGTCTGGATAAGTGCAGCTCCAACAACACTCAAGAGCTTGACACCATCCTGGACAAAGCAACCCACTTGAATGGCACCCCATCCACAAACGTTCATTCCCTCCACCATTGATTCACAGTAGCAGCAATGTGTACCATCTATAAGATGCACTGCAGTAACTCACTAAGACTCATTAGACAGCACCTTCCAAACCCACAACCCCTGCCATCTAGAAAGATAAGGGCAGTAAACGAATGGGAGTGTCACCATCTGGAAGCTCTTCTCCAAGCCACACACCATCCTGCCTTGGAAACATACTACCACTCCTTCACTGTCGCTGGGTCAAAATCTTGGAACTCCCTCCCTAACAGCACTGTGGGTATACCTACACCACATGGACTGCAGCGGTTCAAGAAGGCATCTCACCAGCACCTTTACCAAGGGCAACTAGGGATGTGCAATAAATGCTGGCCTAGCCAGTGATGCCCATATCCCATGAATGAATTTAAAAAAAAGATCCTTTGGGCTTTTGAAGATGGAGAGGTGATCTTATTGTAACATATACGATCTTGAGGGGACTTGACAGGGCATTTTTTATTCATTCCTGGGATGTGGGCATCGCTGGCTAGGCCAGCATTTATTTCCTATCCCTATTTCCATTGAGAAGGTGGTGATGTGCTGCCTTCTTGAACCGCTGCAGTCCACGTGGTGTAGGTACACCCACAGAGCTGTTAGGGAGGGCGTTCCAGGATTTTGACCCAGCGACATTGAGGGAATATAGCTCCAAGTCAGGATGGTAAGTGGCGTGGAGGGAAACATCCAAGTGGTGGTGTTCTCATGTGTCTGCTGCCCTCGTGGATGGTGGATGCTGAAAGGCTGTTTACCCTTGAGGAAGAAACTAGAACCAGGGGTACAGTTTAAAAGTAAGGACAGCGATGTGAAGAATTTTTTTTCTCAGTGTCAGTGGGTTATGAATCTTTGAACTCCCTTCCCCAGGCAGTGGTGGAGGCAGGGACAATGAATATTTATAAGGCTGAGGTAGATAAACTTAGATTCTTGACTAACAAGGGAGTCATTCGGGGCTAGGTTGGAACGTGGAGTTGAGGCCACAATCAGATCAGCTGATCATATTGAATTAATATTAGATTGCCTTGTCTCACCCCACACCTGATTACACCAGATTATCTTTCACCAAATACTTTCCTGATTATAGTAGCCTGTCCCAAATATAAAGCGACAATCATTCTTTTATCTCTCCAATCAACTCTGATCGCTTCCAATACGTTCAACAGCTTTTACCAGTTCACCCAGTTGGAAGCGTTCTTTTAATCACTGAAGTACTATTCACAAACTCTGGATGCAAATGTTTGAAAATGACCCCAATTGTCTTTTCTCAAGTGCTTCAACAACATAATTATATTGTTCTCCAAAGACTTAAGCACATAACCCAGACTGACACTCTGGTACATTCCAGTCTAGCCCCACATGTATTCCCAATTATTTTCACTCCACTATTGGCAGCCTTCAGCTGCCCCTAGATCCTAAGCTCTGGAATTCTCTCTCCCCTCTCTTTGCTCCTTTGATCTACCTTCTTGACTGACCTTTCCGTCACTTGTCCTAATATCTCCTTATGTTGGCTCAGTGACGAATTTTGTTTGATACCGTTCCTTTGAAGGACCTTGGAATGTTTTACAATGTTAAAGGCGCAATATAAATATAAGCTTTCATTATTGCTTCAAATAGGAAAGCTCCTCAGGGCCCAGGAAAGCTTCTCATTCAAAGTGGAACTATACAGCTTGAGTGCAGAGAATGCGCAATCTCTAACTGGACATCTTAACAGATCAGCAGGCAAAGGAGGTCTCAATTGGCAAGAGCTTTCACTATTTATCCTGACTATATTTGCTCTTTAATATATTAATGTTTTAATTTATTAATGTATTAAGGTTGCATGTGCTTGAATCAGAATGGACAAAACATTTCTCTTGTATTCTGACGGCCTGAATTAGCTGATTAATGGTTTCAGGTATTCGGGTTTTATTGAGCATTCTGACATGGATTCCATTTCAAATCCGTCAAAATAAAAATCAGTCAAGGGATCAGCCTTGATTGTTTGGCTGTCTAACTTGATGTGGATAATGTTTAATTTGAAGGGTATGTCCTTGTAAACCTACATGGACTCCTTTGAAAGATAAGTAGCCTTGAAGCACCCATTCAACCCTTGTCAGCTCATTGTTACTGTGCACAAATTTTGTCTTTGTGGAGGACTTCATCCTGTAACTGAAATTTGATGCAGTAAAGCTGCTCCATATTGCGCATCAATATGATTTCAATGCAGCAATGGGCTATAGAAAAGACTGTTGTTGAAAGCAGCTCTGGGACTTGCCAATAGTGAATGGTGAAATTATTAAAATTGCAATTGATACTAACAGGATAAGTGGTGTCTCCCACTGCAGTGTTGTAAATAAACTGTCTTGTGTGATCACTTAATAGAACAGATGAAAATATGAGTAAACTATCAACTGTCACTGTAGCTGGAAACAAAGGCATTGTGATAGGCTGAGAGGATCTGATTTACTGGTGAGGGAAGGAAGGCTTTGCTGGCAGCCTTACAGGCCCAGGGAGGCCATGTTTAAAGCTCTCTATGCATACAGGGGATTATCCCATCAGAGATTTGTGGCAGGAAAGGCCTGTAAACCTTGTCAGACCACGGCACCACAAAGCATTGATTTTTTAAAAATATTAAATATACCCTTTGGGCCTCTATGTCCTGATCAGCTTACTCACTGGGGGTGACATGACTGAAAGCTCAGGGCTGCTCACTTCTCAGGCTGCCTCCCAAAAATCGCAGGTAGGTGATGCCCCATGGTGCCATCAGTGCCTGCCACCCAGATATTAACCAGGACCTCACTGCCAGCTTTGAGCTGTGTCCTCACTGCCTGCTCAGTAGCGAAGCTGAAAATGGGAACCTGTCAGCTCCTGATGGCACCAGGGCACGATGATCTTAATGACCCAGCGGCTACTATTTCCCCATCTGGATATAGCGCCTTTCACATATTAAAACATCCCAAGGTGCTTTGCAGGAGCGCTACCAAACAAAATTTGACACTGAGCCATGTAAGGAGATGTTAGGACAGAACTTAGTCAATGAGGTAGGTATTAAGATAAAAACAAAAAACTGCGGATGCTGGAAATCCAAAACTAAAACAGAATTACCTGGAAAAACTCAGCAGGTCTGGCAGCATCGGCGGAGAAGAAAAGAGTTGACGTTTCGAGTCCTCATGACCCTTCAACAGAACTTCAGCAGTTCTGTTGAAGGGTCATGAGGACTCGAAACATCAACTCTTTTCTTCTCCGCCGATGCTGCCAGACCTGCTGAGTTTTTCCAGGTAATTCTGTTTTTGTTTAGGTAGGTATTAAGGTTGCCTTAAAGGAGTAGAGAGAGGGAGAGGGGCAAAGAGGATTAAGGAAAGAATGGATACAAGATAGAAGACGAGGCACAAGGAAAATGAGGCACAGGGAAGATCAATAGGCACTGATCCAGACTGTCCACACCCATCATTAAGCCATACTTAGAGTTCCTTGCAAAGATTGAGGGTAATTTCCTTTGCAGGCACTGAGTCAGTTGCAAAGATATGCTATCTGTTGTCAGGAATTTTTTTTAATCCATGCATGGGATGTGAAGGTCACTTCCAAGGCCAGTATTTATTGCCTGTTCCTATTTGCCCTAAAGAAGGTGGTGGTGGTGAGCTGCCACCATGAACTGCTACAGTCCATGTGGTGTAGGTACACCCACAGTGCTGTTACAGAGGGAGTTCCAGGATCTTGGTCCAGTGACAGTGAAGGGATGACCGCTATAATTCCAAACCAGGATGGTGTGTGGCTTGGGAGGAGACTTGCAGGTGTGGTGTTCCTCTGCATCTGCTGTCCTTGTCCTTCTAGGTGGTTAAGGTCGCAGGTTTGGAAAGCACAGTCAAAGGAGACTTGGCGAGTTGCTGCTGTGGATCTTACATATAGTGCACACTGCTGCCACAGTGAGCTGGTGGTGGAGGGATTGAATATGTAAGATGGTGGATGGGGTGCCGACCTAGTGGTCTGCTTTGTCCTGGATGTGTCAAGTTTGTTGAATGTTATCTAGGCAGCTAAAGGCACAATCACCGATGGTTGAGCAATTAAAATCAAGGACAAGCAAGACAACAGAATGGGAGGGCTGCAGATATCTCGGAGGGTTATTGGGCTGGAGCACTTGGAAATAGGGAGGAGAGATACTACAGAGGGATTTGAAAACAAGGATAAGAATCTTAAAAGAATCAATGCAGGTCAGAGAGTGTTTCTAACTACACTCTAGACATATATCTAACAAATGTATCTAAATGGCCTGAGTTCCTTTCTTTGTCCTAAGTTTGTACTTTTAAAAATTGTGTCTGAAAGTAGGAGCAGAGAACTCTGTAGGCCTTTTGGCCCCTCAGGCCTGCTCTGCTATTTGAGAAGTTCATGGCTGATCTGATTGTGGTCTCAACTCCACTTTCCTGTTGGCCCCCATAACCCTCGACTATCAAAAATCTATCTAACTCTGCCTTGAATAAGTTCAATGATCCAGTCTCCACTGCTTTCTGGGGGAGAGAATCCCACAGATGAATTACCCTCTGGAAGAAAAAATTCCTCCTCATCTATATCGTAAAAGGGAGACCTCTTATTTTTAAACTGTGTTCCCTAGTTTTAGTCTTCCCCACAGGAGGAAATATCCCTCAGGTGTCCACCCTGTCAAGTCCCCTCAGGATCTTAAATATTTGAAGAAGGTCACTATTCATTCTTTTAAACTCCATTGGATACATGTTCAACCTTTCTTCATAAGATAACCCCCTCATCCTAGAAATGAGGCTAGTGAACCTTCTCTGAACTGTTCTAACACAATTATATCCCTTTTCAAATAAGGAGACCAAAACTGTATGCATTACTCTTGATGTGGTCTCACCAAGTAACTTCAGAAAAACTTCCCTATCTTATATTCCATTCCCCTTGCAATAAATGGCAATATTCCATTTGCCTTCCTAATGACTTGCTGTACCTGCATAATAACTTTTTGTGATTCATGCATGATAAAATACAAATCCCTCCGTACCACAAGAGTTCTGCAATCTCTCTCCATTTAAATAGAATACTGCTTTTCTATTCTTCCTGTCAAAGTGGACAAGTTCACATTTCTCCACATTATATTCCCATCTGCCAATTTTTTCCTCATTCACTTAAGCTAAGCCTTTTTGGTGACATTTCACCTCCGCTTGACAACTAACCTTCCGATTTTTCAAGGTGTCGTCAGCAAATTTAGCTACAATACAATCGGCTCCTTCATCCAAGTTATTGATATAGATTGTACATGGTTGAGGCGCCCAGCACTGGTCGCTGTGGCACTTCACTAGTTACTGCTTGCCAACCCTTAAAGGACCAGTTCATCCCTACTCTCTGTTTCCTGTTAGCTAACTAATCTTTTATCCATGCTAATATGTTACCCAATACACCATGAGCTCTTATTTTGTGTGGCACCTTAA
Organism: Carcharodon carcharias; assembly: GCF_017639515.1. Taxonomy (NCBI): domain Eukaryota; kingdom Metazoa; phylum Chordata; class Chondrichthyes; order Lamniformes; family Lamnidae; genus Carcharodon; species Carcharodon carcharias. Next base: position 178,661,850 of record NC_054472.1, on the reverse strand, counting down.
CAAATTTTTTTTGGAAATCCATGGACACCACATATACAGGTTCCCCTTTATACACCTTGCTTGTTACTTCTTCAAAGAACTCTAATAAATTTGTTAAACACAATATCCTTGCTCATAGATGAACCTGTCACCAAATGGAACAAACCTCCTGGATTAATTTTAGCAATTCCCTTTATAATATTGGCAAGGGATGAAATTTGGGAAGATGTGGTAAACCAAAGAGTAGAGACGAGGCAAAATAGGAAGTTATTAATATGGGAAATAATAAACAGACCATGACAGGAAGGGACAGAGAGTGCAAACCTAAGAGTAAAACAGCAGATAAGGCTAGACGCTACAAAAATAATAAAATGACAAAACTAAAGGCTCTGTATCCAAATGCACGTAGCATTTGAAACAAAACAGATGAACTGATAGCGCAAATAGAAATAAATAAGTATGATCTGAAAGCCATTACAGAGACATGGCTACAGGATGACATAGATTGGGACCTGAATATTGAAGGGTACATGATATTTAGGAAGTACAGGAAGTTAGGGAAAGGTGGAGGGGTGGCTCTGTTAATTAATTATGGCATTAGCACATTACAGAGGGATGACCTAAGTTTAGGAAACCAGGATGTAGAAGCAGTTTGGGTTGAGATGAGAAATAATAAAGGCAAGAAGTCACTTGTGGGAGCAGTGTACAGGCCCCTTATTGTAACTACACAGTAGGACAGAGTATAAGAGAAGAGATAACGGGAGTTTGTCAGAAAGGTACAGCAATAATCATGGGGGATTTTAACCTAAATATAGACTGGAAATCCAAATATATCTACTGGTTCCCCTTCATTTATCCTGCTTGTTACCACCTCAAAGAATTCAAATAAATTTGTCAGGCATGATTTTCCCTTCCTGAAGCCATACTGACTCTGCTTGATTATATTATATATTTCTAAATGCTTTGCTATTATGTCATTTGTAATAGACTAACATTTTCCCAATGACAGATGTTAAGCTATAGTTGTTTTTATCTCCTCACTTTTTTGAATAAGGGTGTTACATTAGCAGTTTCCCAGTCCTGTGGGACTTTTCCAAAATCTAAGAATTCTTGGAAGATTACTGCCAGTGCATCCACTATCTCTGTAGCTACTTCCATTAATATCCTAGGATGCAACCCATCAGGTCCAGGGGAATTATCGACCTTCAGCCCCATTAGTTTCCCTAGTACTTTTTCTCTAGTGATACTTATTGTATTTATTTCCTCCCCCCATTTTGCTCCCTGATTATTTAGTATTTTTGGACTGCTATTAGTGTCTTCTACCGTGATGACTGATGCAAAGTAGTTACTCAACTCCTCTGCCATTTCCTGGTTCCTCATTATTATTTCCCCAGCCTCATTCTCTAAGGGGCCTATGTTCACTTTGGCCTCTCTCTTCCTTTTCATATATTTAAATAAGCTCTTACTGTCTGTTTTTTATATTATTTGCTAGTTTACCCTCAAAGTTTATTTTCTCCCTCTTTATTAGGTTTTTGGTCATCTTTTGTTGGTTTTTAAAACTTTCCCAATCCTCTGATTTACCACTAATCTTTGCCACATTGTATGTTTTTTTTTTCTTTCAATTTAATACTCCCCTTAACTTCCTTGGTTAACCATGGTTGGTTTATCCCCTTCCTACAACTCTTCTTCCTCACTGGGATATATATTTGATGTGAGTCATGAGCTCTTTTCTTAAACGCCTGCCATTGTTTAGCCAGCTAAAGTGAACTGGCAACTGAGGTAAGGGATACGTCAATAGAGGTTCAGTGGCAGACATTTAAAAGGATATTTCAGAATATACAGAATCATTTACATTTCAATGAGAAAGAAAAATTCCAAGGGGAGGGCCCGCCATGCGTGGTTAACTAAAAAAGTTAAACAACGTATCAAACTTTTTAAAAAAACATCAAAAGCATATAAATACGCAACAATGGGTGACAGGTGAGAACATTAGAAAGAACTTAAAGAACAGCAAAGAATGACAAAGTGATCATTAAGGACGGAAAAATTAGAGTACAAGAGAAAGTTAGTTGGTAATATAAAGATGGACAGTAAGAGTTTCTATAGATATTTAAATAAGAAAAGAGTTCACAAAGTGACCATTGGACCTATAGAAAGTGTATCTGGGGAATTGATAATGGAAAGTAGGGAGATGGCAGACAAATTAAACAGGTATTTTGCTTCAGTCTTCACTATAGAGGACATAAGTAACATCCCAGAAGTAACGGTAAGTCAGGAAATGGAAGGGAGGGGGAACTCAGGAAAATTACAGTCACCAAGGAAGTAAGTGGTATTGAGCAAATTGTTGGGGCTGTGGGCTGACAAACCCACAGGTCCGGATGGACTTCACCCTAAGATCTTGAAAGAAGTGGCTAGTGAGATAGTTGATGCATTGGTTTTAATTTTCCAAAATTCCCCAGATTTGGGGAAGGTTCCATTAGATTGGAAAACTGCAAATGTAACTCCTTTTGGTCAAAAAGGGAGGAAGACAGAAAGCAGGAAACTACAGGCCAGTTAGCCTAACCTCTGTCATAGGGAAAATGTTAGAAGCTACTATTAATGATATTATAGCAGGTAAATTAGAAAAATTCAAGTTAATCAGGCAGAGTCAACATGGTTTTATGAAAGGCAAATCCAGTTTAACCTATTTATGGAGCTCTTTGAAGGAGTCATATGTGCTGTGGATAAAGGGGAACTGGAGGATGTACTTAGATTCCCAGAAAGGCATTTGATAAAGTGCCACATCAAAGGTTATTGCGGAAAATAAAAGCTCATGGTATAGGGGGTAACATATTGGCATGGATAGAAGATTAACTAGCCAACAGGAAGCAGAGTTAGCATAAATGGATCTTTTTCTGGTTGGCAGGATGTGACAAGTGGGGCCTCAGCTTTTTACAATTTATATAAATGACCTGGGTAAAGGGACCAAAGGAATGGTTGCTAAATTTGCTGACGACAAAGGTAGGAAAGTAAATTGTGAAGAAGACATAAGGAGGCTACAAAGGGACATGGATAGGTTAAGTGAGTGGGCAAAGATCTGTCAAACAGAGTATAAGATGGGCAAAAATGAAATTGTCCATTTTGGCAGGGAGAATAAAAAAGAAGCTTATTATCTAAATGGTGAGAGATTGCAGAGCTCTGAGATTGAGATGGATCTGGGGGTCCTTGTGCATGAATCACAACAGGCAAGTTTGCAGTTACAGAAAGTAATTAGGGAAGCTAATGGAATGTTTTTGTTTATTGTGAGGGGAATTAATCACAAAAGTAGGGAAGTTATGCTTCAGTTGTACAGGGCACTTGTGAGACCACATCTGGAGTACTGTGTACAGTATTGGTCTCCTTATTTAAGGAAAGATGTAAATACGTTAGAAGCAGTTCAGGAAAGATTAACTGTACTAATACCAGGAATGGGCGGGTTATCTTATGTGGAAAGATTGGACAGGTTAGATTTGTTTCCACTGGAGTTTAGAAGAGTAAGAGGTGACTTGATTGTAACTTTTAAGATCCTGAGGGGTCTTGACAGGGTGGATATGGAGAAGTTGTTTCCTCTTGTGGGAGAATCTATCACTAGGGGGTCACTGTTTAAAAATAAGGGGTCACTCAGTTAAGACAGAGATGAGGAGAAATTCTTTCTCTCAGAAGGTAGTGATCTTTGGAATTCTCTTCCTGAAAAAGCGGTGGAAGCAGTGTCTTTGAATATTTTAAAGGCAGAGTTTGATAGATTCTTGATTAGCAAAGGGGTGGAAGGTTATCGGGGTAGGCAGAAATGTGGGGTTGATGTGGGGTTCAGATCAGCTGTGGTCTTACTGAATGGCAGAGCAGGCTCAAGGGGCTGAGCGGCCTACTCCTGCTCCTAATTCGTATGTATGTATTGAAAATGTCCTCAATATTTTTTCATCCATCCTTCAGGGCTGTCAGAATTACCTTTATTGCGCTTTTCTAAAAGATAATAATATCAATGTGATAAGCTGACTGGGAACAACTGGGGGATGAAGTTGACATTCCTTGTCCTAGTTTTCTGCTTGCCTCAAGCCTTGAAGAGGCTTTGGGCCTCAAAGTGAAGAATTAAAGCTACATTGGAACAATCTGATGCAGTGGGTAGACTAGCTCTGATGTGGGATTAGTGTAGAGAAAACAGGGTCACATAGCTAAGAGCAAGAAAGGTTATAAATAGGTTTGGATGCACTGGAAGTCGGCCAAAGTGCAGTGTTGTAACTGAGAAACCAGTGGGCTAGAAAAGGGGCAGTAACCACAAGTGACAATGTTGAACATCAATGTAAAATCTATCATCCAAAGACCTGTATGAGCTGTCCCTCTGCAAGAAGAATAATATGAGATTCTAAAAGCAAAAAGTATGAGCATTGATTAAATCCTCTTCAATTTAGTTCCACCAAGGCCAGTAGTGAATGTACTGAACAAAACCTTCATTCTCACAGCACAGCACAATATGTGTTTTGCCTTTGATTAGTCTTACCTTCTGGAGAGTTATGATCCCCTCTTGAGTCTCCATGTCAGTCGTAATTTTGAGAACAGCAAGCCCATCCCCGTCAATGATCCTGTATTCCATTTCAGCATTTTGTCCAATGTCATCATCAAGTGCCTTTATTTTAGCCACGGTTGAAGCCATGGGTAAAGATTCTGGAATGTTGTACTGATAAAACCCTGTGTTGAAGAAAGTTTCAAATGTCAAACACCCAAAATTTACTGTAGCTGTTTCCATAAGCACTGGGGAAGGGTGGATGAATAAACCTGATTTTAACGATGAAACACTTCTGGTTCACTAATATCCTTTAGGGAAGTAATCTGCTGTCCTTAACCTGGTCTGGCCTACATGTGACTCCAGGCCCACAGCAATGTGGTTGACTCTTGACCACCCTCTGAACTTGGGCAACCAGGGATGGGTATTAAATGCTGGCCTGGCCAGCCATTTCTTGATATCACATGGGGTGAATCGAATTGGCTGAAGACTGGCATCTGTGATGCTGGGGGCCTCAGCAGGAGGCCGAGATGGCTGAAGATTCTGGCTGAAGATTGTAGCAAATGCTTCAGCCTTATCTTTTGCATTGATGTGCTGGGCTCCTCCATCATTGAGGACGGAGATGTTTGTGGAGCCTCCTCCTCCAGTGAGTTGTTTAATTGTCCACCACCATTCACGACTGGATCTGGCAAGACTGCAGAGCTTAGATCTAATACGTTGGTTGTGGGATTGCTTAGCCCTGTCTATCAATTGCTGCTTATGTTGTTTGGCACGCAAGTAGTCCTGTGTTACAGCTTCACCAGGGCCAGAATCTTTGGGCAGAATGAGGTTTTAAAGTTTAATAAAAATTTTTAATAGGCTTCATTGACATGTCCCAGCTCATGTGATATTGTCACATGAGGGGTCATGTCTTAATTTTTTTTTTCTTTATTAAAAGTTTTTAAAAATCAAACTAATCTCCCTGAGGCAGCTCTGTGCCTCAGGGAGATTTCTGCGCTCTCTTGCATGCATGCCTGCGAAAGAGCGCAGGCCCCAACTCAGCCTACTCCTCTCGCCTGCACAGGGAGCGAACAGCACTTCTGGGTGCGCGTCACGCTGGGCGGGCCTTAATTGGCCCGCCCACATAAAGTGGCGGTGTGCAGCCAATCACGAGCAGTGATCGGCTGTGCGCCTACCCACACCTACTCCCACCCAACCACCAACCCCTTACAGGGAGAAAATTCTCCCCCAGGTTGACACCTCATTTTTAGGTATGCCTGGTGCTGTACCTGGCATGTACTCCTGCACTCTTCATTGAAGCAGGGTTGATCCCCTGGCTTGATGGTAGTGGTAGAGTGGGGGATATGCTAGGCCATGAGGTTACTGATTGTGTTTGAGTACAATTCTGCTACTACTGATGGCCCACAGTGTCTCATGGATGCCCAATTTTGAGTTGCTAGATCAATCAAAATCTATCCCATTTAGCATGATGGTAGTGCCACACAACATCCTCAATTGAGGTATCCTCAATGTGATGGCCAGACTCCGTCTCCACAATGACTGTGTGCGGTGGTCATTTCTACCGATATTGTCACGGGCAGATGCATCTGCAGCAGGTAGGTTGGCGAGGATGAAGTCAAGTATGTTTTTCCCTTTTGTTGGTTCCCTCACCACCTGCCACAGACCCAATTTAGCAGCTATGTCCTTTAGAACTCAGCCAGCTTGGTCAGTAGTGGCTATAACGAACCACTTTTGGTGATGGACATTGAAGTCCCTCCACCCCCAGAGTACATTCTGCGCCTTTGCTATCCTCAGTGCTTCCTCCAAGTGGTGTTCAACATGGAGGAGCACCAATTCTTCACCTGAGGAAGGGCAGAAGTGGTAATCAGCAGGAGATTTCCTTACCCATGTTTGACCTGATGCCATGAGACTTCATGGAGTCCAGAGTCGATGTTGAGGACTCCCAGGGCAACTCCCTCCTGACTGTATACCACTGCACCGCTGCCTCTGCTGGTCTGTCTTGCCAGTGGGACAGGACACACCCAGGGATGGTGATGGTGGTGTCTGATTCCATGAGTGTGACTATGGCAGGCTGTTGCTTGACTAGTCTGAGACAGCCCTCCCAATTTTGGCGCTAGACCCCCCAGTTAGTAAGGAGGACTTTGCAGAGTCAACAGGGCTGGGATTGCCGTTGTCGTTTCCGGTGCCTAGGTTGGATAGTAGGAATTTGTAGGCATGTGTATGTGTTTAATTTGTTAAATTAATAAATGCTTCATTTAGTTTTATATGAAAAAAACTTCTTGAGACTTGATGGTCTTATTACTACTGAATCCATCTGCATCTTGAAACAAACAAATTGCAAAAATGGATTATGACAGTTGTTTCAAGTTTCCCTCTGGGATTTGAACAACTCAGCCTTTACCATTGGCTGTATTATAATTCTGTCAGGAATGAGTTCCTAAAGGAAAAATTAAGATGCAACACTTGTCCTGGTGCTAGTTGGCTCCTCAAATTTGATTTTAAAACAAACAGCATGGCAAACTCAACAGCTGGGCATTAATGTTTTGTTTCCTCATTTATTCATGGGAATTCATAGGTGTTGCTGGTAAAGCCAGCATTTGTTGCCCACCCATAATTTCAGAGGGCAGTTAAGCGTCAACCACATTGCTGTGGGTTTGGAGTCACATGTAGGCCAGACCTGGTTAGGATGGCAGATTTCCTTCCCTAAAGGACATTAGTGAACCAGATGGGTTGTTTTTACAATTGATGATGGTTTCTTGGACACCATTACTGAAACCAGCCTATATTCCAGGTTTATTACTTGAATTTAAATTCCACTAACTGCCATGGTGAGATTTGAACCCATATCCCCAGAGTATTAGCCTGGGTCTCTGGATTATTAGTCCAGCAACATTACCATTACACCACCACCTCCCCCAGCGTGCAGAAGGAACTATTCAGGTTCAGTGGGAAAAAAACATTGAAAATTCCAATCCTAAACTGACAGGCCCCTTGACAAACACCTTAAGGAGCTCAAGGGACCATCAATTGTCAGAGAACATTTTTCGTATTCCCCCTTCCTCCCCAAAGCTGGCCTTTTGAAAATTTCAAACAATCCCAGAGGCATTGGGATCCCAAGATGACCTCCGTGATTTTGAATTCCTGCCTGTAAGACCATAAGACGTAGGAGCAGAAGTAGGCCATTCGGCCGATTGAGTCTGCTCCACCATTCAATGAGATCATGGCTGATCTGATAATCCTCAACTCCACTTTCCTGCCTCTTCCTCATAACCATTGATTCGCTAACTGATTAAAAATCTGTCTATCTCAGCCTTGAATACACATAATGGCCCAGCCTCTACAGCCCTCTGCAGTAAAGAATTCCACAGATTCACTACCCTCTGAGAGAAGAAGTTCCTCCTCATCTGTTTTAAATGGGTGACCCCTTACTCTAAGATTATGCCCTCTGGTCCTAGACTCTCCCACAAGGGGAAACAACCTCTCAGCATCTATACTGTCAAGCCCCCTAAGAATCTTGTCAATAAGGTCGCCTCCCATTCTTCTAAACTCCAATGAGTACAGGCCCAACCTACTCAATCTCTCCTTATAAGAAAATCCCTCCATACCTGTGATCAACCTAGTGAACCTTCTCTGGACTACCTCCAATGCCAGTACATCTTTCCTCAGATGAGGGGACCATAGCTGTTCACGGTGTTCTACCAGGTCCTGACCTTGCAGCCTTTTGAAAATCTAGCCCCATAGATGTGGCTTTAATTTAAACCATACAATTCATCACTAACAATAAATAATGATATTGTTAATCAGAGATACGACATTAGTGAGAAAACTTTGGAATGTTTGTAGCTGGCCTGCCTGATTAAAATATTCCGGTTTAGACTTGACCGGATTCTATCGGCTGGATTAACAGAGAATTAAAAAGAAAGTTAAAACAGATGACAGGCAGTCCGCCTCAATTCATCCAAGCTAGCAATTATCCTTCCCATCAGCATGGTCAACAAAACTGAAACAGGGGAAGCTGGTCTGCCAGTGGCTGGTCAAAACCACAGCAACATGTTATTCAATTTGGAGTCTGCAACATCTCACTTGGAAGCTATAGGCAAAAGTTCTGCTGGTGGAATAGACAGACAACTGACTCAGGCACTGACACAGTGGGTGGTCGCAATGGGTGAACAGCAGGTTCGACTTTGATCAGAAACACCGTGAGATTCAGGCCCCTTTTTAACTCACCTCCCCTAGCTACCTCTCCCCCAACACCACCATTCACTGACCTTCCCCACAACTGGTGGGAACCAGAGAAGAAATAATTAAAATAAGGTTGCAACCACCCAGTGTGATTCCACAGACATCCCAGACATTCACAGGAAGGCACACAGCTCCTTTTTTAACTTTGCGGATCAGGATCTGACCGTGAGTGTTATCAGTGGGCAGAGTGGGCAAGCAGTAAAAACTCCCTTTGTTGGGTCAAGCCTGCCGTGAGGTGGATTGGGCCCAGTAGAGGCCCAGTATTTCTCTCTAAAGTATGCCTGTCACTGGTATACATTGCTTGCTCTGCCATGACCCAGGAGGTGGACGCATGGCTTGATAATCAGAGTCTAGGGTGTGTTGGTGGTATGTAAGGTGGTATATAAACCTATAGCTGCTGACACCATATATGCTGCCCACCATCTTCTCCACCAATGGATGCCAAGTTTGTTGGAAAGCTACATTTGTGCTTAGTCTGCTCTCTCTGACACGGCATTAACCTTCCACTTCTCCCAGTTGCTTTCAGTTTTCTATTTTATAGTATTTCACATCCATTGCTTTACCCTTTCATTTTAGTGGTGTTTATGTTGTTTGCATGGAACATTATTAAAAAAACTTAGCTGACAAACTGAAATGACCTAGTTGTCATCGGAAGCTCCCATGTCTAAATTATCTGTAATATCAAACATTGTTGTTGAAATGTTCCTCTAGCCTGGCACTCAAAAACCTGTTAGCTTATCTGTTGTGGATGTGATTGATGTGTTTGCCAAGGGGAACTTCTGACCCTTTTAAAATATCGGTACTACCTTTATCTGCTTCCAAGTCTACTCAACCATTTAAGTGCATACGGAATCTTTCTTGGCGACAGCTAAAAGAACAATACATTTCCTGCCTGGTGTCCTGCAGCACTTTTATATTTATAAGTTTTTCAAGATATACAAAGTTATAACCTGACCTGGAGGATTTCTAAGTCCACTGAGATATTAATATTGTCTATACCTGTGTCAAAGTCGACCCCATGATTTTTGATAAAAACAAAAAAACTGCGGATGCTGGAAACCCAAAACAAAAACAAAAACAGAATTACCTGGAAAAACTCAGCAGGTCTGGCAGCATCGGCAGAGAAGAAAAAGTTCCCATGATTTTTGGCCTAATAAAATGTAAGGTGGAATTTTCCAGTACTCCCCCACACCTATGGCAGGTTTAATGGCGTGCAGGAGGGGATCAATGTGCCAGCAGCTGAAAAGTCAGTTTTCCGTTGGCGTAAAATAATAGGGGAACTTGTGCTCCCACCCATCATGGAGGGTCACCATTCCCACCAGAGGTCAACGTGAAACCATTTTACATCCATTAATGGGATGCAGATGAAGGACAGACCAGAATTGTTTCCCCCTCGTTTCAATTGTCCGGACCGCCAGCGGGATATCACATCGGTTCAGAACACGTCTGGACCAATGTGGCATGGAGATGTCTGGACTTACCTGAAGAAGGCCTGGGGCAGCCTGCAGAGATCGGGATGGAAGATGGAGGCTTTCAGTGACCGTGGACCCTGGACTACCATGTAAAGCAGTGGGTGGGTGGAGAATCTATCTGGTAGATCTTCGAGCTGCAGCAGCTTCGAGGAGGTGGATCATCTGTCTTCAGCCACTTCTAGGAGATGGATCATGTCTTCAGGATCTTCCAGAAGGTCCATCTTCTATCTTCAGGAACTTCCAGGAGGTCCATCTTCTATCTTCAATGGTGGGCAGTTGATGCCCGGGCACTTTTAAATATGACACCTGGATATGATGTTGGGCGTAAGCCATCCAGTCCGCTCTACTGCACAAAACATCAGGGAACCCCTGACTGCATAATTAATTAAGCCAGAGTAGCACAATACGGCAAATTCCCACTGGCCTCTGTGGCAGGAAACGCTCCCCATTCCTGCCCCCATCGTGACTTAGTCCCAGACTGGAAAATTCTGCCCAAAATGTTTCATACACTTGTGTAAAAGTCGAGTGTCTCGTTTTTCAGGGATCAACGCCCAAAAAATTCAGAACCAAAATATAATCCTAGAGACGTTAACGATTTGATTTTATAAATATTAATGAAAATGAGTACTGGTAGGTAAATACTTATAACATGTATACGTTTAAGTTTTGTTTTTTATTTATTCAAAATATTGAAGTGATTAGATTATGAACGATAATTCATTTGAATCCTTCAGCGTTGTTGGTTGTTATTCCATTGCTACAGTCTTTTTTGGACCCAAATCAAGCACGCAGGTCAACACCTTGAAAACATTACCCATGTTAAAGTCAACCCCATGACTTTTGGCCTAAAAAAATTGGTCTCAAAAATTTCGACTTTTACATGGGTATACACAGTACCTGCCTGGTGTTCACTTCAAAATCCTCTAGGATACAAATCTCCATTGAAGACAGCAAAGTAGCATAATCATAAAATCATACAGCACAGAAGGGAGGCCATTGGTTCCATTGTGCATCTGCCAGCTCTTTGAGAAAGCTCTCCAATGTGTCCTACCTGCCTGACTCTTTCAATTTTAAAGTATTTTGAAAGTCCTTTTGCTTTACTTTTGCATTTTTGTGGATTTTAGCTTCTGTGATGTTAGCGTGGAACACCATAAAAAGAATCTAGCTGAGAAACTGAAATAACCTATGTCAGCTGATTAACCCTGCAACATTCTCCTTTTCAAGTATTATTCAATTCCCTTCAAAAAGCTATGATTGAATCTGCTTCCACCACCCTTTCAGCCTGTGCCTTCCAGATCATAACAACTCACTGTGTTAAATAAGTTCCCATCACCACCTCTTTGACTCTTTTACCAATGGCCTCAAGTTTGTGCCCTCTGGTACATACTCCACTGCTAGTGGTAACAGTAGCTCCTTATTTACTCTATCGAAACCCTTCATAATTTTTGGCATTTCTTCTTTTAAATCTCCCCTTAACCTTCTCTGTTCTAAGGAGAACACACCCAGCTTCTCTAATCACTCCACATAACTGAAGTCCCTTATCCCCGGTATCACTCTAGTAAGGTTGGAGGAGTTGCAGATAGTGAAGAGGATTGCCAAAGGATACAATGGGATATAGATCGGTTGGAGACTTGGGCAGAGAAATGGCAGATGGAGTTTAATCTGGACAAATGCGAGGTAATGCATTTTGGAAGGTCTAATACAGGCAGGAATTATACAGTAAATGGCAGAACCCTTAAGTGCATCGACGGGCAGAGGGTGTACAGGTTCACAGGTCTCTGAAAGTGGCAACACAGGTGGATAAGGTAGTCAGGAAGGCATATGCTTGCCCCTTCATTGGCAGGGGTATTGAGTATAAAAGCTGGGAAGTCATGCTGCAGCTGTATAGAACCTTGGTTAGGACACACTTGGAATATTGTGTGCAATTCTGGTCACCACATTACCAGAAGGATATGAAGGCATTGGAGAGGGTGCAGAGGAGGTTTACCAAGATGCTGCCTGGTCTGGAGGTTATTAACTATGAGGAGAGGTTGGAGAAACTCGGATTGTTCTCACTAGAGCGACGGAGATTGAGGGGCGACTTGATAGAAGTTTACAAAATTATGAGTGGCATGGACAGAGTAGATAGTCAGAAGCTTTTTCCCAGAGTGGAACAGTCAATTACTAGGGGACATAGATTTAAGGTGAGAGGAGAAAACTATAGAGGAGATGTGCAGGACAAGTTTTTTACGCAGAAGGTAGTGAGTGTCTGGAATTCGCTGCCAGAGGAGGTGGTGGAAACAGGTACGATAGTGATGCTTAAGAGGCAGCTTGACAAATACATGAATAGGATGAGAATAGAGGGATATGGACCCCGGAAGTGCAAAATGTTTTAGTTGACGGGCAATATGATCGGCGCAGGCTTGGAGGGCCGAAGGGCGTGTTCCTGTGCTGTACTTTTCTTTGTTCTTTAAGCCCCGTATGTCCCCTCTCCAAGGTCTTGACATCCTGCCTAAAGTACACTGCCCACAATTAGTCACAATATTCCAATCGAGGCTTAACCAGTGCTTTATAAATGTTTAGCGCAAATTGCTTGCCCCAATAGATTCTGTATAAAATAATTAATATTTCAACTTTTTAAATTTTACTGTTAGCTTTATCTTTCAGAATTCAAACCACTTTTTTCTGCTCTTTTATCATTCTGATACTGAAGAACATTTTCTTTTGCATTATGCTCAACATCTTAAGCTTTCCTGATCTCCTGGGCCCTCTTTCTACTTCAAAAAGATACAAAAAGATTAGTAAGGATGCTATCAGAGCTGAGAGGTTATATTTATCAGGAAAGGCTAAGCAGACTGGGACTGTCTTCTCAAAGAAAGAGAAAACTGAGGGGTAATCTAATAAAGGTCTTTAAAATTCTGAAGGCGTTTGATGGGTAGACACAGAAATTATTTCCATAGGGGCTATAGAAATAAGATAGTCACTGATAATTCCAATAAAAAATTCAGAAGAAAATTCTTTACCCACAGAGTAGTGTGAATATGGAACTTGACACCACAAGGAGTAGTTGATGTAAATAGTATAGATGCATTTAAGGGAAGCTAGGTGAACACATGAGCAAGAAAGGAACAGAAGATGAGGCAGATAGGCTGAGAAGAAGTATGGTGGGAGGAGGATCATGTGGAACATAAACATTGGCATAGGTCATAATAACTCCAAGATATGATGCCTTGACATTCAACAGCATTACCATCGCTGAATCCCCCACTATCAACCTGGGGATTACCATCGACCAGAAACTGAACTGGACTAACCATATAAGTACTATGGTTAGAAGAGCAGGTCAGAGGCTAGGAATCTTGTGGCAAGTAACTCACCCCCTGACTCCCTAAAGCCTGTCTGCAACCTACAAGGCACAAGTCAGGAGTGTGATGGAATACTCTCCACTTGCCTGGATGAGTGCAGCTCCAACAACACTAAAAAAGCTTGACACCATCCAGGACAAAGCAGCCCAATTGACTGGCAACCCATCCACAAACATTCACTCCCTCCACCACTAACTCACAGTGGCAGCAGTGTGTACCATCTATAAGATGCACAGCAGCAACTCACCAAGCCTCCTGAGATAGCACCTTCCAAAATCACAACTGCTACCATCTAGAAGGACAAGGGCTACAGGTGCATTGGAACACCACCACCTGGAACACCACCATGGGTGTGCCTACACCACATGGACTGCAGCTGTTCAAGAAGGCAGCTCACCACCACCTTCTCAAGGGAAGAGCAATAAATGCTGGCTTAGCCAGCGATGCCCACAGCCTATGAATGAATAGAAAAAGTGTTCAGCATTCCTCAAACTGTATGCATCCTGCGATCCACACTCAATGCACGCCACATGAACACCTTTTTAGTGTCACTCATTCACTCTATCACAAAGCTGTCCTGCTTTGTAGATTTATTTCATCCTTCATCTCATCTGATGCTTAAAACATTTTTTCCTCTTCCTTTTATGGGTGAAGAATTGCAATCTTGAACAACTCAAGTCCCTCCAGATCTTTCTTCCCCTTCACTTCGGTCTGACACCATCCCTTCTTCGAATCTCACCTTTTCTGTGTATTCACAAAACCCCCTGACCTTCTCCTCTCTGACTCTGAATGACTGCCTTTAGCAAAGGCCTCAACTTCATCCCCTTCCGGCCCCCACCTCAATGGATTTTGAACTCAGCATAACAATGAACTCTTTTTCCAATGCCTTTGCTTCTGTGTCCACTTCTTTCGCCAGGCGTATTCCGCCATTTAGTGGACCTTTTTCCCTGTATTTCCCAGTATATCCAGTTTTCTCCCTCCACCTGGACCCCTCCCTCTGGCCTCTTGCCCTCTCTAGAACTTTTCCATTAAGAACTATAGGCATGGCACTGGAATGCTCAATTTCTCAGTTCCTCTCACTCAGGCGAATCTATCTCCCTCTGAACTTGCTGCACTCAATTTTCTTAGGTTACATTTTCCCTTACATTTACACCTACCGATAGATTTTCATCAAACATGTTGTCAAGGGTAGTGCTGTTGTCTGGCGTTCCAACCTTTACCTCGCAATTCTCCAACACTTCCTCCTAGCTCCATAATCCCAGCTCTGAACAATAAGCCATCATGTTGAGGACTGTCACTGACCATATTAGATCTCCTCTCGAGGGCCTCCAACCTCATAGTTCCCCAACCCTGTACAGCCCCCTTCTACCAGCTGGTCAAAATCCACAAACAGAACTAACCCAGGTAGATCTATCATCTCATTCTGTTCCTGCCCCACTGGACTGATTTCCTCCTATCTCAAACTTATTTTTTCTCCCCTTGTCCAATCTCTTCCCACCTACATACATGACTCTTTCGATGCCCTCCATCACTTTAAGTTTCCAGTTTCTTGGTCTTAACCAACTCCTTTTCACCATGGACATCCAATTCCTCTACACCTCCATCAGCCACCAAGACAGCCTGAGGGCTCTCTGCTTCTTCCTTGAACAGAAGCCCAAACAGTCTTCATCCACCACCATCCTCCTTTGCTTGACTGAACTTGTTTTCAAATTAAAAAGATTCTCCTTCAGCTCCACTCACTTCCTCCAATATTGTTCTGGATACTTGCATAGATCCTAGCCCTGCCTGCTATTTTGTGGAATATGTTGAGCATTCCTTGGCCCAGTCCTCCAGCACCTCTTTTTCTGACAGATTGATAGCTATGCGATAGCTCCTGCTCTCCCCCTGAACTGAAAAATCTCACCAATTTCCACCCTTCTCCCACCTTCTCACCATTTCCAACTCTTCTCTTTCTTTCTTCAGTTTCCATGTCCCCATTTCTGGGGTTAGGCTATTAGTCAATGTTCACTATAAGCCCACTGATTCCCATAGCTGCCTCGACTACACTTCTTCACTCCCTGCTCCCTGTAAGGATTCCATTCCATTCCATTCTCCCAGTTCCTCTGTCTCCATCGCATCTGTGCTGATGATGCAACTTTCTAAACTAGCCCTTCTGATATATCTTCCTTTTTCCTCAACTGAGGACCTCCCTCTTCCCCCTCCACCACCCCACCCACTGTTGTTGACAAGGTTCTCGACTGTTCCTGTCACATTTCTCACATTTCTGCTCTCACCCCTTCCCCTCCCTCCCAGATCATTGATAGGGTTCCTCTTGTCCTCACCTCCCACCCCACCAGCCTCTATATTCACCGGATAATCCTCCGCCATTTCTGAGACCTCCAGTTTGATGCCACCACCAAACACATCTTCCCCTTTCAGCATTCCAAAAGGACCATTCCCTCCACCCCCACCATGGTCCACTTCTCAATCACCCAACAACCCCTCCCCTTTCCATGGCATCATTCTGTGCATATGCAGGAGATGCAATAGCTGCTTTTTCACCTCCTCTCTCCTCACTGCCCACGGCCACAAACACTCCTTTCAGGTCCAGCAGCAATTTGCATTTACCTCTTTCAATTGCTTTTCAATTTCTATCAAATACTTTATTCACTACTCACAATGTGGTCTCTGCTACACTAGGGAGACCAAACCAGATTGAGTAACCACATCACATTCAATTCACAAGCATGACCCTGAGCTTTCAGTCACCTGTCATTTTAATTCTCTACCTTGCTCACTAATGTCTCTGTCCTCAGCCTCCTGCAGTGTTCCATTGAAGCTCAATGAAAGAACCTTTTGGTTAAACACTTTACAGACCTCTGAACTCATCACTGAGTTCAATAATTTCGAACCTTCCATTTTGTTTGTATTTTTCTTTGTAGGTTTTGGTTTTACTCTGCTGCATTCCTTTATTTTTTATTTTTGGGTGGTAGCTGTTTACCATTCTGCCATTTGCACCGCCTCGAGACACATCTTTTGTTTTTTTACTTGTCCCATTACCACTTCCTTTGGACTTGTACCACCAAACCCTTGGTCATTTAATCTCTCATGCTCTCCACCCCATCTCAAACCTTCCCTTTTGCTTTTTTTCCCACCCTTTACCCTTTCATTTGCTCAAAGCCTATTAGATTTCTAACTATTCTCAGTTCTGATGAAATATCACAGATCTGAAATGTTAACTCCAATTCTCTCTCCACAGATGTTGCCTGACTTGCTGAGTATGTCCAGCATTTTCTGTTCGTATTTCCAATTTCCAGGGTCTGCAGTGTTTTGCTTTTGCACCAGCATAAGCCAGTTGGCCAGACTAGCCTATTTCTGTGCCATAAATCCTATGCATTTCTCCTACAATGTATTTAGACTTTTCTCTCTCCTTTTCCTTGTTGTTATTCTATTTCAATTCCCATTTTGCACAACTAATTAGTTGATAGTAAAAATGGATAAGGCCACTTATTTAGCTTGAGCGTGCAAATCCTAGTTCTGTACTTGTCCTGTATGCCAATGAACAGAAGGGTCAGCATCTGAACAAGGTGGAGAATTAGAACGACAAGCAATCGGAAGCACAGGTTTGCGCTTGCAAGCTGAACAAAGGCGTTCTGTAAAGTTGTTCCCCAGCCTGAATTTGGTCTCCCCAGTGAGTGCATACGTGGCGGCGCATGGGATTTAGAACGCATCTTAGAGTTCACCGAGAACAATAGTTTGAGGAATTTTGGATGCCTTGGAGATACCTGTGATTATTACAAAAAGGGTGGAATTTAAGCTGGAATCCATAAGGTAAAGCTGGAAGCCTTCTCCTTTTATTCCTGCCCCCTCCCCGTTTCCACTGACTTAAAAACTCTTACAATTCTATATCTAAAGGTGTTCTATATGTTGAGCCTCCTCCAATCTATTTGTTCTAATTCTTCCCTCATCTCTTTGAATGTAAATGTATAAAAGTTCGTAAATCTGGCTCTTGGTCTTTTTTTTTGTGTAACTAAATCCCTCAACTTGTTAAAGTGAATCCTTCTCTAATCACTCTCCCCATCCCAGAGGCACTACAGTTTTCATTTGTTGAGTGTTATCTAAGTTTGTTACAAATATCAGGTCAAGATAAGTATTGCCTCTAGTGGTTTCCCTGACACCCTGAGTCATGAGGCAATGTGGAATTTCCTCCTTTATGATGGGTTAATTGATGGCAAACATTAAAATAACTTCCTTCTTTTCCCAAACCCTTCTCATCTGTTAATATAGCCAACTGTCCTCCTGCTGCTATTGTCTCAGTGGTGGGCAGAATTCCCCCTGGTGTTAGCTTGGAGTTACTCACATTCGAGATTTCTGGCCAGAGCAATTCTTTTTGCATCAGGTCGGTGACCTTTCATCAGAACTAAAGAAAAATAGAAATGTAAGCGTCGTTAAACTTTTTTAAAAGGGGGGAAGGGGAAGAATGAACAAAGAAGGTCTGTGAGAGGGTGGTGGCCAGGGGAGATTAAATAACAAAGGATTCCACAATGCAACAGCCAGAGAGTGGTAATGGGTGTAGGAAAGAGACAAAGGTTGTGTCCAAATAGTGAACTGCTACATAAAAACCATCTGAATGCAACATGAAGGGATAAAGGAACAAACAAGATGAAGACCAACCCAGAAAAACACTTGGAGGCAGAGGTAATAAGTTAAAGATGTTGAGCTCAGAGTTCAGTCCAGAAGGTTGTAGGGTACCAAGTTGAAAGTTAAGGTGCTATTCCTCGAGCTTTGCGTTGGGCTTCACTGAAACACTGCAGCAGACCATGGACAGCATGAGACCAAGGTGGAGAATAAAAACGACAAGCAGCCAGAAGCTCGGGATCATGCCTGACGATTGCACGAAGGTGTTCCGCAAAGCTGTCTCCACAATGAGTGTGCATGGCGTTGACAGTGCATCTTAGAATGCGGTGAGAATAACAGTTCAAGGAACTCTGGGTGTTTTGGGAGATATCTGTGACTATACCAAGGGTGGAATAGGTTAAAGCTAGAGATCTTCTCCTTTGTTCTTCCTGCTCCCTCCCCCCTTCCACTGGCTGTAAAACTATGGGCCAGAACTCCCGAGGAATGACGATCATAGTCATTGCCACCCTGCTCCTTTTTACTTACCTGTGTCGGGAGCAGCAAATTTTTCTCCCAACATTTCGACTGGGGCCTGCTAAGGAATGTGCAGCGTAGCGGCTCCCAGGACTCTTCATGGCAAGGCAGCAGTGTCGGGGGTAAATTTAGCTAAAAGCAAAAAAATAGGGGATGAGGATAAAGAAATTGCTTTCCTCATCATGACGAGGCCAGGTGCCTTTAGCATGTTGCCTAATAAATGTTGCCTGTGAGGTGCCAGTTTAATGGAATATGCTGAAATTAATGAAGTTCCACATACAATTTAGGAACAGGAGTAGGCCTCTCGGCATGTTGAGCCTGCTCCGCCATTCAATATCATGGCTGATCTAATTTTAACCTCAACTCCATATTCCTGACTACCACTAATAACCTTTGATACTCAAGAATCTATCTAACTCTGCCTTAAAAATATTCAAAGGCTCTGCTTCCACTGCCTTTTCAGGAAGAAAGCTCAAAGATTCACGACCCTCCGAAAGAAACAATTTCCCCTCATCTCTGTCTTAATAGGGTGACCACTTATTTTTAAACAGTGACCTCTAGTTCTAGATTCTCCCACAAGAAGAAACATCCTCTCCACATCGACCCTGTCAAGTCCCCTCAGGATCTTATATGTTTCCATTAAGTTGCCTCTTGCTCTTCTAAACTCCAATGGATAAAAACCTAGCTGTCCAGCACTTCCTCATAAGACAACTTGCCCAATTCAGGTATTAGTCTAGTAAACCATCTCTGACCTGCTTCCAATGCATTAACATCCTTCCTTAAATAAAGAAACCAATACTGTGCAGAATACTCCAGACATGGGGCTGGATTTTCCAGCCCCGCCCATTGCTGGGATCATCCAGACCATCAAGAGTCAATGGACTTTTGGCTGGGCCATCGAATTCTCTGTGAAATTGATGCTTTTTTTAATACATTCATGGGATATATGTGTCACTGGCTCAGCCAGCATTTATTACCCATCCCTAATTGCCCTTCTTCAGAGTCAACCCACATCGCTGTGGGTCTGGAGTCACATGTAGGCCTGACCAGGTAAGGACAGCAGGCCCTTCCCTAAAGGACATTAGTGAACCAGATGGATTTTTATGACAATTGACAATGATTTTGTGGTCATCATCCAGATTTTAATTCCAGATTTTTATTGCATTTAAATTTCACGAACTGCCATGGAGTGATTCGAACCTGGGTCCCTAGATCATTATCCTGGGCCTCTGGAATACTAGTCCAGTGACAATACAACTGTGCCACCACCTCTCCTGAGGAGCAAAAAAGATCAAGAGATGTACTCAGGAAAAGAACGAGAAATACAGCACATTGGGAGATGAGAGTAACAGGGCTGAAGATATAATTCCAGTGCCACAACTGTTGCCCACTTAAAGGCCTCATCCCACTGCCGCTGGTATTAACCAAGCAGTAGACAGGGGACTTACCGTGCGAGGAGCACAAAAAGCAACCCTTATTCAAAGGCACTCCGTGTCTAATCGAGGACCCATCATCAGGAAGGGGGTGAGAGCCACCTCCTGCCCTTGCTGAGGACCCCACCTGCCCCACTACCCCATCACTCACCTGTGACCTGGCTTGGCAATCCTTGACATAGGGCAGACCAGCTGCATTACTGGCAGCAGCCACCACCTCCTTGGTGGCGCTGCTGAGCAATGCAGAGTTGCAGGCCCCTGAGTGGCTGGCAGGCCTTGGAGGTGGGATTTCCACCCAGGAGCGATCCTTGATCCCAGGGAAGGCCCACCATTGCGCAGTTTAGTGGCTGACTGGCACTTAATTTGTTAGGCCTTCCCCAAAATAGGCAACGCAGGGCTCTCACCTGCAGGCGCAATCCCCGTCGCCTAAATTAAACATCATCCATTGACACACTTCCAATTCACCTGCAGGAGGAGGTGAGGCACAACCAGAGGCAGCAGGAATCACCCGGTGGGGGAGAGGCACATGTGCATGTTTTAAATTTCATAGAGTAGATGGTGATGGCCATTATCAGAAAAGCCATTATCAGCTGAAGCTGCGGTGAATCCATCGAAGATGATAGCATCTCATACCTAATCATTTTCTTACATTCCACTTTCCCCGCATCCCATTCTGATTTACAAGCTGCAGATGGTGCAAGCATTCACCTCTTACTTCCTCTGTCCCCTCAACACATCCTTATTCCTGAGTCTTTTTCCTTTCAGATTCCCAAGAAGTACAATCTGGGCAGGCAGTGGAGGAAGACCGAGAAGACAGTGATGACGAAGACGCACCATCACTTGATCTCACATTTGTAACCCTTCAACTCTGACACTGACACTGTGCATAACTTAGAGAAAAGCACAGAGGTGGCATCTGCACTTGGTGAAACCTTGAACACAAGTGGGATACAGCCAGGTCAATGAGAAAGGAGTCAGCTCACCAGAGAACGAGGTCACTCACAAGTTCTGTTGCAGAGGACTCAGATAAGGACTTCAATTGCCCAGGCTACAGAGGAAGGCTGGCTGGTGTACACAACAGGATGCTTGGTGCATTTGGGAAACCTGCCAGACAGCTTGCAGTCAATGTCAAGAAACATAGAGAAGCCAATGCCATCTTATCACAGGTCTTTGTGGAAGAACTTGGAGCTAATACTTCTCAGTATTAAAGTGATGGCCAATTCCATCAATTGCATTTATGGAGCCAATTAAGATGCAGCTTCTAATGGCCATTGCAGCACAAGCAGCTTCATCATTAGTCGAATGCTGCAATGCAAGCTCATTCTGCTGTCATTCATTGGGTTGCCAACTATGATTAAATGCATTCCTGTAGGTTTGATCACATGATTTTCCCCCTACACTCCCTCCATTAGTCAGCCAACACATCCTTGTGACATGCTACCTTCTTAGGCCAATTCCTTATTCTTTCATGAGATATGGGCTTCACTGGCAAGACCAGCATTTGTTGCCCATCCCTAATTGCCTTTGAACTGAGTGGCTTGGCTAGGTCATTTCAGAGGACAGTTAGCAATCAACTGCATTGCTGTGGGTCTGGAGTCACACGTAGGCCAGACCAGGTAAGGATGGCAGATTTCCTTCCCCTAAAGGATACTAGTGAATTAGATGGGTTTTTTTCAGCAATCAGTAATGGTTTCATGGTCACCATTAAACTAGTTTTTCGATTCCAGGTTATTAATTGAATTTAAATCCCACCAGCTGCCATGGTGGGATTTGAACCCATGTCCCCAGAACATTAGCCTGGGCCTCTGGATTACTAGTCCAGTGACATTACTACTGCAACATTGTCTCCGCCCCCTTCCAATTGGAAAGCAAAAAGACTTATTATCCAATTGGATGATGCTCTACTGTCAGCCAAACAGTCTTTTTACCCCATTTTCAATATTTTCATATCTGGTAAATAGAAACATTCAAAGAAAATGGCAAAAAAAAACGAAAGCTTTTTTAATTTCCCGATGATTTTCCTCCAATGGTTGCACACAGCAGTGTCCTGGGGATTGATCTTAAATTCCTGGAGGCTCCAGGCTAATGCTGAAGGATTTGCAGCCCTAGTCGTGCAAGTTCAGGCTGCTGCTATCTTAGCTGTGGATGCCACGAGCCTGCAAGGTCTCACAGTAGGCCAGCAATCTATGCTTCAGCAGTTTACTAGGATTGCTGAGGTGCTACCCCAGGGAACTGGCAGGGGTTCTATGGAGCACAGCCTTGCTGTCCTCTCTCGGGATGACAGCATTACTGTTGCCCATCAGCCAGCCAGCCCAGGCTGCTGCTGCACAGGTCGGGATGGTGCAGTGGGAAGTTGCGTCTTCTAGACACAAAGCTGCTTGAGGTCATCCTGCAAGGCCATTTGCAGTCTCTACCACTGAAAGACAGCAGTCTTCCACCAGCCATGGTGCAGTTACTGGGATAGCACCGTGCAGGAGCACACGGCCAGACAGGCACTAAGTAAATACACAAGGCTAAGTAGTTGAAGTCTGTATGCAATATGGCATGATTTCATTAATAAATTTGGATCGGTGTGGATAGCCTTTGTGGCCCGGATGCCACCTTTTGGCTGAAATGTGACTTCACAGTGGACTCACACAGAATGAAAGCATCACAGAGGTTGTCAGGTTGTGGGCATTAAGCTGCATCACACACTGCCTATAGCCACACACCAGCGCCACATCGAGGGAATGAAATACCTTTTGGTTCCAGTACATGGATGTGTTGGCGTGTGGCTCCTGCAAAGCAATGTGCATTCAGTCAATGGTACCCTACATCCTCATGCCTGGTCTGTCAGTTTGTCTTTGGAAACAGGGCATAAAGTGAAATTATCTCTTTGAATACAGAGATCTCTATTCTCCCTTACACAACAGCAGATTACAAACCAGAAGATGTTAAAATATCTCAGCACCAGCCTTGAAGGAGCCAGACACATAAAAGTTCATGGCCACGGTCACCTGCACAGCTATTGGCAATGCCATCCTTATCCTGGTCTGAGTTTGAGATTAAAAACAAAAAACTGCGGATGCTTGAAATCCAAAACAAAAACAGAATTACCTGGAAAAACTCAGCAGGTCTGGCAGCATCGGTGGAGAAGAAAAGAGTTGACGTTTCGAGTGCTCATGACCCTTCGACAGAACTAAGTAGAAATAGGAAAGGGGAGAAATATAAGCTGGTTTAAAGTGTGTGTGTGTGTGTGTAGGGGGGCGGTGGGTTGGGTGGGGGGAGAGAAGTGGAGGGGGTGGTGTGGTTGTAGGGACAAACAAGCAGTGATAGAAGCAGATCATCAAAAGATGTCACAGACAACAGAACAAAAGAACACATAGGTGTTGAAGTTGGTGATATATATCTAAACGAATGTGCTAATTAAGAATGGATGGTAGGGCACTCAAGGTATAGCTCTAGTGAGTTTGAGATTGTTGGTTTAAATCAGTGGTGACCTCTTTAGTGAGGCACAGACACCTCAAAACATTATTCCTTGGTGAAGTTTAGGTAGAAGAATTGCAGCCTGAACACAGATATGGCCTTCCCTGAGAGCTCTTCTCCTCCTCCTCCCTCTTTCAGCAGCTTGTCCTGTTCTATATGGTCTCTCCTCCTGCCGCTCACATTCAACTCCAAGGTGAATGCCTACTAATGAATCCATGCCTGGGGGCACTGACTTGTGGAGAAGCCTTGAAGTCACCAAAATGTCCTTCAGCACCTGCCACCCCACTCCTGTGGAACTGTAGCAACAGCCAGAAAAAAATCAACTAGCAACTAGTCTGGGTTGAAGGGGAGGGGCAGGTGGCAGTGTCCTTCATGCTGCCTAGCACGTATTCAGTTGTACGAGTTTAAGGCAGGATGTGGGTTGGAGTTCCAAACTGGCAGTGCTGGGATTAAATCAGCATTGCACATTGACTGATGTTATGATCTGCCTATGGTGTATGCTTTCAACAGACATTAACCACACACATGTTAATGTCTTTACCAACATAGCATCTGGCATGCTTTGCATCACTCTGGTCACCATTTTATTTCTCTAATGGCACTTGTTTCTATTTTCTCTTCCCTAGAGTGATCCAGCAGGAGGAGGCTATTTGGCCTATTATGCCTGTACTGGTTCTTTGAAAGACCTATGCAGTGTGCCTAACTTCCCTGCCCTTTCCCATAGCCAATACAGTTCTTTAACCTTCAAGTATTTATTCAATTTCCATTTTGAAGGCTATTATTGGAACTATTTCCCTCAGCCTTTCAGGCAGTATATTCCAGATCATAAAAAAATGATTTTTCTTTATCTCCCCTCTGGTTTCATCTGGGTGTTATCAATAATTCCCTGTCACCAAGGAAATTCAGCAGTATAGTGAAACAATGCCGATATATCGTACTATTGAGTGGCAAAAGAGATGGAAGTGTTGGCTCAGCTGAAAATTCACCAGTCATTGGTTTAATAAATGAGTTGGTGGCAGATTGGCTGTTACTGCAAAACTCCCGTCCCTTGCTTGGAAGTAAGTGAAGCCACCAAAGGTGAAGGTGATAGTTGAGTTTGGCTGCCATAAATTGACAGCGGTTTTCCTGGCATTCAAAGTGGCTGTGGGGGTTTGGAACTCTCTGACACGAATGGAAATCAATGCTGGGCCAATTGCTAATGTTAAACTGGAGAATGAGAGGATTTCTTTTAACCAGAGATATTAAGGAGAATGCGGAAAACGGGTGTATGGAGTTAAGTCACGTATCAGCTATGGGCCAGGATTTTATGGCCTAGCCGTGCTGTGTCTCCCCCCACTCCAGCAGATGCAGTGAGCCATTCAGACCTCCATTCAGTTCGACGGGATTGTAACACCCCGCCAGGCAGGAGGGACCGTAAAAACCTAGCCATGATCTCATTAAATGGCAGAACAGGTTCAAAGGGCTGAATGGCCTCCTCCTGTCCCTGTGTTTTGTTATAATGATCGCACAGCTCTGTAACATCCACCCTTCTGAACTGGAGCATTTTTTAAAAATTCATTCACGGGATGTGGGCTGCGCCAGCATTTATTGCCCATCCCCAGTTGCCCTTGGCAGTGGTAAGGTGCCTTCATGAACTGCTGCAGTCCATGTGGTGTAGGTACATCCACAGTGCTGTTAGGAAGGGAGTTCCAGGATTTTGACCCAGCGACAGTTAAGGAATGGCGATATATTTCCAAGTCAAGATGGTGAGTGTCTTGGAGGGGAACTTCCACGTGGTGGTATTCCCATCTATCTGCTGCCCTTGTCCTTTTAGATGGTAGTGGTCATGGGTTTGGAAGGTGCTGTCTCAGAATTCCTGCAGTTCATCTTGTCGGTGGTACACACTGCTACTACTATGCATTGATGGTGGAAGGAGTGAATGTTTGTGGATGTGGTGCCAATCAAGTGGGTTACTTTGTCTTGGATGGTGTCACGCTTCTTGAGTGTTTTGGGAGCTGCACTCATCCAGGCAAGTGGGGAGTATTCCATCACACTCCTGACTTGGGCAGGCTTTGGGATGTCAGGAGGTGAGTTACTCATCACAGGATTCCTAAGCTCTCACCTGCCCTTGTAGCCATGGTATTTATATGGCTAGTCCAATTCAGTTTCTGGTCAATGGTAACCCCCAAGATGTTGATAGTGGGGAATTCAGTGATGGTAATGCCATTGAACATCAAGGGGCAGTGGTTGGATCCTCTCTTGTTGGAGATGGTCATTGCCTGACACTTGTGTGGCGCAAATGTTACTTGCCACTTGTCAGCCCAAGCATGGATATCGTCCGTGTCTTGCTGCATTTGGACATGGACTGCTTCAGTATCTGAGGAGTCGCGAATGGTGCTGAACACTGTGCAATCATCAGCGAACATCCCCACATCTGACCTTATGATGGAAGGAAGGTCATTGATGAAGCAGCTGAAGATGGTTGGGCCGAGGATACTACCCTGAGGAACTCCTGCAGTAATGTCCTGGGGTAATGGAGCTGAGATGACTGATCTCCAACAACCACAGCCATCTTTGTTTGTGTAAGGTATGACTCCAACCAACGAAGAAATTCCCCCCTGATTCCCAATGACTCCAGTTTTGTTAGGGGTCTTTGATGCCACACTAAGTCAAATGCTGCCTTGATGTCGAGGGCAGTCACTCTCACCTCACCTCAGGAGTTCAGCTGTTTTGTCCATGTTTGATGTCAGGAGCCGAGTGGCCCTGGCAGAATCCAAACTGGGCATCAGTGAACAGGTTATTGCTAAGCAAGTGACACTTGATAGCACCATTGATGGCCCCTTCTATTTCTTTATTGATGATCAAGAGTAGACTGATGGGGTGGTAATTGGCCGGGTTGGATTTGTCCTGCTTGTGAAGAACATTATCGGGTATCTGGGTGAGGAACTTTGCGTACAGTTAAAGGCACAATGGCAGGTACAGGTATCTCTGGGGGTGCCATCTGATAACATTGGCATCCCTTATTTTTTCTCCATCCTTTTTTAAATGACATCCTGTCAGCTGCTGCTGTTGGCATTCAATAGAGCCGGCACGAATGGCCCCCTCCTATGTTGCATCATTCTATGAGGGCACTGAAAACTATTCGCACAGCATAGAACTGAGTGGCAAAGGGGCAACTTAATCACTGTGCACTCTTGGGGTAGAGTTTCAAAAGTGTTAATCTATGACATTACCCCATGCATATTTTTAATGGGCCCAATTTCCAATGTATTTAACCTTGAAATTGTGGTTTAGAAAATCAATGGCACCAAATCGGCTGCTGCTCGTGACCCACCCCTCCCCATCCCCACCAACGCCATTGCTACTGTGACTGGGGCTTTGAAGCTTCCTCCGCCAACCTCCAACTTTAACCTTCCCACTGCTAATCCTCCCACCCACCCACCCTTATAACACCAGTTCCACCACCACCCAACCCCTCCCAACCTCCCTTCTATTACCCCACCATTCCATTGTCATCTCGATTATCCACCCTCCCACAGTTGCCCACCCTCTAACTGAATGTCTCAAAGTGTTAAAATTGCTAAAGAAGGAGTGAGATCACCTGAATGGAATGGCATACCGCCTATCAAAATACTTCCTCAGGTGATCGGTTTGTGGGTCTTTAGTGAAATCGGGGTATTCTTGTCCCCTGCAGATAAACATTTACTTGTACTACTCAACTTATCCTTGCTTGTGCTGAATTCTGTGAGAAATCACAAGGAAACCAATTCAGAAAGCCTCAGACCGCAAGCTGGACAATCCATAATTCACAATCTTTGAGTAGGACCTTTCCTTGCTTGGATCCTATTGGAGATAGTATTTCTTGGGCAGATTTTTGGGTTTTGTGTTCAGGACGGCAGGCAGGCTCTTGAAATTGGAGGGCTAATAGGTGGTTCTCCGACATAATAGAAGCTGGCTGGTGGGATGCCTGTTTGCTCCCGCCCACCTCCACACTCAACCCCATATGGGGCAAGACTTCTATCCCTGGTGCAAGAGACTTTACTCTCCTTCTATAAGGAAGCTTTAAAGATAATCTGTTGTAAATGATGCTTAATGAGGATTTGCTAATTTTGAGGAACTCCACCACCCACCCTCCCATTTCCCACTCTGTCGACCCAATAAATTGTAGCTTAGAGATTTGATTGTGCCATCATATAATGGACCATGCCACCATTAAATCATCAGGCTCATACTCTCCACAAAATTCTTCAACAACTTTCCTTTGCTTTTTTATATCAATTCACAGGATGTGGGCATCACTGGCTAGGCCAGCATTTATTACCCATACCCAATTGCCCTTAAGAAGGTGGTGGTGAGCTGTCTTCTTGAACCTCTGCAGTCCATGTGGTGTAGGCACACCCAAAGTGCTGTCAGGGAGGAAAATTCATATTAACACCACAATAAACCATAACAGACTTCGCTAAAACCAACCAGAAGAAAAAATATGATGCTTCCCAGCATTAGTTAAATCATGTGTCGGTGCAGACCCGATGGGCCGAAGGGCCTCTTCTGCTCTGTGTGATTCTGTGATCAGGTTCCACAGGGCTGAGAGCAAACTGTTTAAATTAGGAACAAATTTTACGATGAAGCCAGTGACTTCCATAATTCATTTCACTTCCTAATAAACATTTTCTCTAATTTCTAGGCATAATGTAAATCTTGATCAGAAATCAGTAAAATAAAATGATCAAAGTAGATACAGGCTAATCTTTATTCTCTCCATTATCCCAAAGCTCTTGAAGCAGTCATACATGATCAAGCTTAAGGATATTAGCACATCTAGAACAACAGAAATTTTTAATTCAGGTCCCTATGTTGTACTGGCTGTTGAACTTTAGCATCTAAATTTCTTGATGTCTACATGTCATCTACAAGGCATAAGTCACGAGTGTGATGGAATATTCTCTACTTGTTTAGATGAGTGCAGCTGTAACAACATTCAGAAACTCAACACCATACAAATAAAGCCAACCACTTGATTGCCACCACCTTCAACATTCACCACCGACAAACAGTGGCAGCAGTGTGTACCATCCACAAGACTCAATGCAGCAACTCTTCAAGGCTCCTTCAACAGCACCTTCCAAACCCACAATCTCTACCACTTAGATTAGAAGAACAACAATAACAGACACAGGGGAACAGAACCATCTCCAACTCACTTAGCATCCTGACTGGGGACTATATCAGCGTTCCTTAACTGACACTGCATCAAAATCCTGGAGCTCCCTCCTGAATTGCACTGGGGGTGTACCTACACCACATGGACTGCAGCAGTTCAAGAAGGCAGCTCAACGCGACTTCCTCAGGAGCAGCTAACAATTGGCAATGAATCCTGGCCTAGCCAGCACTTTTCACTCTCCATGCATCATTAAAAAAAACAGGGGCAGGATCTTTTGGACAACTGAAAAAGTCAGTGAGGACCCCATTCCCAACTCCCACAGGCATTTAACGCTCCGGGAAGCATTAATTTGCTGGGGGCGAGATTTCCATCCTTCACTCGGTTGGATGTCCCGTTGGCCATCTGATTGCCCAGCAGTTATGTAGTCCCATCAGCGCCACTGGGAATGGTGGCCACTGCCAGGGCTACAAGCAGCACTACCAGTCTAAGTGCCTGAAATATCAAGACCACACAGGTGCAGGGTCTCACAACTGGAATGGAAAGGGAGGCCTGGAGAGGGAATCGGGCTTGCAGTGGCATGGCCAGGTGAGGAGGAGCACCTAGAAAGGGAGACAGCTGTACCTGTGGGCTTGAGGGCACCCAATCTGGAAAGGCACCCCCCCCACCTCCTTTTCCGCCTGAGACCCAAGCAAGGTGACCTATTGGGGCTTCCTTCACATCCCTGGAACCCTCCAGCTGGCCTCAAAGTTGAGGCTGGGCTGGAAGCAGCTCTTTTATGGTCAATAATTTGCCACTTAAGTGCCTCGATTGGGGCAAAGACAAATCGGGCCTCACTGACCCCTGTAAAATTGGAGACAGGTCAGGGGCAGGCAGGAAACCACCCAGGGAGTTTTACACCTGCAAACCCACTGGAAAGGTCTGTAGAATTCTGTCCCAGAATACGTGTATGAAGCTATATTACACTGGTGTTAAGAAAGCCTTTGATATGAAACAAAAAATTTGGAAAACTGCAAATCTTTCAGCAGCACCTTTATATTGAACCTACAATTACCTCATGACAAAAGCCAGAAAGGTGTATCAGAAAAGTCTAGAGCCTGCCTTGTGCTCTATGTCTGTCATTATTCCATGGATGTTCTGCACTGAGCACTTTGTCATTTTGGCATTACCTCAATTACCTCCTCTTGAAGTTACTTTGAGCAGACAGATGAAAGTTATTCCAGATCATCCCCTGGAATTACTAAAGAGAACCTGTACAATTAATCTAGACAAGGAGTGGAGTCCTCCAAGCTTACACTGTCTGCCTTAGTGGTGACAGATCAACATGGGCCAGGGTTTTGCAGCCCCTCCCTCCCAGCGGGATATTACAGTCCCACTGAACTGAATGGAGATTTAAATCGCTTGCCGCATCCGCTGGGGAGAGACATGCAATGGCAGGGCTATAAAATCCTGGCCATGTTCTATTATTTGCTTTTTTTACCTTTGCTAATTCTGTTATGAAACAGCGCAGCTTAATAATGGACTGAAGCCTGAACTCATTTCAGTTACAATCTCTGTATCCCTATGTAATCTTTAATGTCCATATCTTATGGAACACACACCCATTTAATACCACTTAACTAGCACTCTATGGCAGTTTCAACATATGCACATTAAACAGAAATGTTAATAGAAATGAAAGCACATCATTCAAAACATGGATTTCCACTACTTCATGAAGAGCAACTGTTTACAATCTTATGTTAAGGACTTGGATGAAGGGACCGTAGTATAAAGGGGTTAATAGCTATTATGCTAAAGCTAGTATACATCATCAATGATGTAAGATCATGTGTGACCAGATCCCAGAGAGAGATGGTTCTGGAAGGAGCCTCATGCTTATCTATCCCTGTACATAATTTTATATAGTTAATAACTGTTTGAAAGCTCCTAGAGGCCTTTTATCCAGCAGTCAATGTTAAACATACCCTGTGACCATCTGCGACGTGCTTCATATCGTTGCTAAGTTTACTGATGATCCAAAGATAGGTAGGAAAGAAACTTGTGAAGAGGATACAAGGAGTCACAAAGGGAAATAGGTTGTGCATAGACAAAAATTTGGCAGATGGAATATAATGCAGAGCACAAAATGGAGGTTCTCCACTTTGACAGGACGAACAGAAAATTAGCATATTATTTAAGTGAGGAGAAAATATAGAATGCTGCAGTACAGGGGAATCCTCATATGTGAAGTATACAAAGTTAGCATGCAGGTACAGCCAATTAACAGGAAGTTGGTCTTTATTACAAGGGGGCTAGAGTAGGGAAGTCTTGATACAACTGTACAGGGCATTTGCAAGACCCCACCTAGAGTACTGAGTACAATTTTGATTTCCTTACTTAGGGATGGGTATACTTGCATTGGGTGCAGTTCAGAGAAGGTTCACTGCACTGATTTCTGGGATGAAAGGGTTGTCTTATGAGGAAAGGGAAGGTTGAGCAAGTTGGGCCTATATTCATTGGAGTTTAGAAGAATGAGAGGTGATCTTACTAAAGCATTGGATTCTGGGTAGGCTTGACTGGGTAGTTGCTAAGAGGATGTTTCTTCTCATGGGGGAATCTAAAATTAGGTGGAATAGTTTCAAAATAAGAAGTTTCAATTTAAGATGGAGATATGGGGAATTTCTTCTCTCAGAGGGTTGTTAGTGTTTGGAATTCTCTACCCCAGTGAGCAGTGGATGCTGGGTCATTGAATACATTCAGGCTGAGTTAGACAAATTTTTGATCTACATTGGAGTCAAGGGTTATGGGGCATAGGCAGGAAAGTGGATTAAGGCCATCAGATTAGTCAGGACCTTATTGAATGTCAGAGCAGGTTCAAAAGGCCAAATGATCTCCTCTTGCTCCCATTTCTCATGACCTTATGACCATGCACTATAATAGGGATAATTTCACTCAATCTGTCCAGATGAATTAAAAATACCAAGACCAGGTGCTACATTATGGGAAGATGGTGGTGTCATGATAATGTCACTGGAATAGTAACCAGAGGCCCAGGATAATATTCTGGGGACATGGGTTCAAATCCCACCATGGCAGCTGGTGGAATGTAAATTCAATCAATAAAAATTCTGGAACTGAAAACTAGTCTCAGTACTGGTGACTATGAAATTATCATTGATTGTTGTAAAAACCCAACTGCTTCACTTATGTTCTTTAGGGAAGGAAATCGGCTATCCTTAATGGGTCTGTGACTCTAGATCCACAGTGATGTGGTTGACTCTTAACTGCCCTATGAAATGGCTTAGCAAGCTACTCAGTTCAAGGGCTAATAGGGATGGCAAGAAATGCTGGCCTGGCCAGCAACGCCTAAATCCCATGAAAGAATACAATTGTTAAACTTGGGCCTTAATATACCGATGGCATTATATTCTGCTGAATTCCTGTTTTCACTGTGAATTATTTCCTCTAACAGCTCTGCACTTAGGTGATCCACAACTAAAAAAAAATCTCTGCAGACTTCCTAATGATTTTGTTTGTCACATAAAGCTTTTAAGAGATACAAGATTGCTTAAAAAAATATAACCATAACCCTCCAATAGCATGAGGCTTCTCTTTCCACCTCCAATATCAATTGCTCTATTGACACATCTGTCTGCAATATCTTACATTTCTATAGCATCTTTAATGTTGTAGAACATCCCAAAGGTGCTTGACAGCAGTGCTATCAAAAGCATTTTGACACCAAGCCATATAAGGAGATATTAGGCCAGATGGCCAAAAGCTTGGTCAAGGAAGTAGATCTTGAGGAGTGTCTTAAAGGAGGAGAAAGAGGTGGAGCAGAAGAGAGGTACTTGGAAGGAATAGCAGAGCTAAGATGCTTGATAGCTAAAGGTATGACCAGTGGTGGAGCAATTAAAATCAGGGATGCTCAAGAGGCCGGAATTCTAAGAGTGCAGTGATCTCAGGGATTGTAGGGTTATTTAGGGAGATTGTAAAGATAGGGAGAGGTGAGGCAATGGAGGGATTTGAAAGCAAGAATGAAAATTTAGTAATCAATGTACTACCAGATCAAGAGCTAATGTAGGACAAGGGGTGATGAGTCAACCCGACTTGGTCACATTAGGACACGGGAACCAGAGTCCAGGGGCC
The DNA here is from genome assembly GCF_017639515.1 of Carcharodon carcharias. Taxonomy (NCBI): domain Eukaryota; kingdom Metazoa; phylum Chordata; class Chondrichthyes; order Lamniformes; family Lamnidae; genus Carcharodon; species Carcharodon carcharias. The sequence goes on along the minus strand of NC_054472.1, from coordinate 178,629,001 downwards.
AGATTTTCATCATGGAGAAGGGAATTGAATGTCGTAAATTTTCCTGATGTTATGATCCTGCCTCCAGCCTGGCAGTGCCAGCAGGTGGAATTTTCATCTCCTGGAAGGTGTGATGGCCTGGATTTAGGCTCCACAGAGGAAGGGCAAAGCCAAGACTACCAGGTTAAAAGGCCTGCCTCTGTTCTAAGAGACATAGGTCCAATTATCCAGATCAGTGCAAAGCCCTCCTCACATTCACCCCATTAATTCACCAAACCCCCTCACTTCCTCACCCCTTAACCCCCCCCACCACCCAACCTACTTACCAAGTATCCACTTCATAAACAGCACTCACAAGCTCTAAAATAATATTTGGAAGTTGTGAATAATCTCATATATATGTCAAGGTAAACAAACATCACTTGAATAGGCATTTAAAAACCAATATTCTCCTCAAAAGCTCAAAAGTTGTCAAAATAACTAAAAATCACTTGAAAAGGCATTCAAAAAAGTATTATCCTCTTCAGATGCTCAGAAATCTGTCAGAAACAAACTGACATTTCCCATGACAGCTGTGTAAATAAACTCTGCAGTACAGAATCCTTTAGTCCCTTGGATGAAGTCAAAAGCTCACACAGCTGTCAAAGCTTTAAATCAGCTATACAGATGGCTGAGCTCTTCTACAAAGAATGAGTAAAAGTTCATAATCTGTCAAGGCTTTCAAACAACCAAACAGATGGCTGAGCTGTTCTGCAAAGAATGAATGACAGCAATGATGTGAGTTTAAACAATTAATTCTAGATCTCAAATCAGGCTAACCTTTCAATTTTGTGCAATGAAGGATAGCACTTTATCCAGTGGATAATCTATTCTAAAGCATCTTAAGACATTTCCACTTTTACAAAGCTGCTGTTTCACTTGAAAGCTTGCCAGTTGTCAGAAGCAACAACCAGGAGACCACATTATTTATTGGTCATTTAACATTTCCAACCACAGTACTATCATCATTCATGTTAGTAAACATCGGCTTGTCCTGCCCCTTTTCCCACATTGCCAAAAACAGCCAGAGATAAAAATGGAGGCAGGACTTCCACCTTTGCTGCTCTGTTTTTTTCCTAATTTCTGACTCCATGCAGTCCTAAAACAGGGCTGCAAAATCTGGCTTTGAGCCCTAAACTCTGGAACTCCCTCCCTGAACCTCTCCACCTCTGTTCCTCTCTTTAAGAAGCTCCTTAAAACATACCTCTTTGACAAAGTTTCTGTTCACCTGTTTTAATGATATTTTCACCAATAACTTATATGTATATCACCTTCAACATAATAAAATGCCCCAAGGCACATCATAGGAATGTTATAAAACAATATGAGATAACAAGCTACATAACGAGCTATTAGGACAGATGACCTAGAGCTTGGTCAAAGAGGTAGCTTTTAAGAAATGTCTTAAGGGGGAAAGCAAGGTAGAAAGGTGGAAACATGTAGAGAGGGAATTTTAGAGATTAGGGCCTAGGCAGCTGAAGACATAGCCACCAATGGTGGGGTGATTAAAATCAGGAATGCTCAAGAAGCCAGAATTACAAGAGTACAGGTATCTTGGAAGGTTGTGCGGCTGGAGGAGATTACAGAGATAGGGAGGGACAAGAACATAGAAGGATTTGAATACAAGGGTGAGGATTCGAAAATCAAGATGTTGCTTAACTGGGAGCCAATGTGGATCAGTGAGCACTTACCAGTGATAAGGGAACAGGACATTTGTGCAAGTAAGGAAACAAGCAATGGAGATTTGGATGATCTTAGGCGTAGAGAGGCTACAATGTGCAGGACCAGCCATGGGTGCATTGGAATAGTCAAGGCTATAAGTAACAAAGGCATGAATGAGGGTTTCAGTACTAGATGAGCTGAGATAGAGGTGAAGTTGGACAATGCTACATAGATGGAAATAGGCGGTCTTAGTGATGGAGTGGCTATGTGGTCCGGAAATCATCTCACAGTCAAATATGACGTCAAGGTTGCAAACAAACTGGCTTAATCCCAGGGAGAGGGATGGAGTTGGTTGCCTGGGAATGGAGTTTAGAGTTGAAGCCTAAGACAATAGTTTCAGTCTTCACAATATTTAATTGGAAGACATTTCTGCTCATCTAGTGCTGGATATCGAATAAGCAGCCTGATAATTTAGCAATAGTGGAGCTGAGAGAGGTGGTGTGAGGTAGAGCTGGGTATCGTCAGCGTACTTGTGAAAACTAATGCTGTTCTTTTGGATGAAGTAGCCGAGGGGCAGCATGTAGATGAGAAAAAGGGAGGGGGTGGAGGGCAAGGATAGAACCTTGGAGAGCACCAGAGGTAACAGTGTGGGGGTAGGAAGAACAGTCATTATTACGATTCGATAGATAAGAATGGAATTAGGTGAGAATTGTCCCATCCAGCTGAGCAACAATGGAGAGGCATTGGAAAAAGATAGTGTGGCCAAGCCAAGAAGGATGAGGAGGAATAGTTTACTTTTGTCACAGGCTCATAGCATGTCAACTGTGATTTTAATAAGAGCCATTTCAGTGCTGTGGCAAGGTTGGAAACCTGACTAGAGGGATTCAAACATGAAGTTCCAGAAAAGATGGACACAGGTTTGGGAGGCAATAACACGTTCAAGGACTTTGGAGAGCAAAGGGAGGTTGGAGATGGGAAGGTAGTTCACAAGAGTTGGGGATCAAGGGTTAGTTTTTTTTTGAGAAGAGGTCTGATAAGGACAGATTTAAAGGAGAGAGGACAACACCGGAAAACAGAGAACCATCGAAAATCTCTGCTAACATGGGGACCAGGAGGCTCAAGAAGCCAGAATTAAAAGAGTACAGGTATCTGGGAAGGTTGTGCGGCTGGAGGAGATTACAGAGATAGGGAGGGACAAGGACATAGAAGGATTTGAACACAAGAGTGAGGATTCGAAAATCAAGATGTTGCTTAACTGGGAACCAATGTGGATCAGTGAGCACTTACCAGTGACAAGGGAACAGGACATTTGTACAAATAAGGAAACAAGCAGCAGAGATTTGGATGATCTTAGGTTTACAGAGGCTACAATGTGCAGGACCAGCCATGAGTGCATTGGAATAGTCGAGGCTATAAGTAACAAAGGCATGAATGAGGATTTCAGTAGTATATGAGCTGAGACAGAGGTGAAGTTGGACAATGTTACAGAGGTGGAAACAGGCAGTCTTAGTGATGGAGTGGCTATGTGGTCCGGAAATCATCTCACAGTCAAATATGACGTCAAGGTTGCAAACAAATTGGCTTAATCCCAGACTGTTACCAGGGAGAGGGATGGAGTTGGTTGCCTGGGAATGGAGTTTAGAGTTGAAACCTAAGACAATAGTTTCAGTCTTCACAATATTTAATTGGAAGACATTTCTGCTCATCTAGTGCTGGATGTCGAATAAGCAGCCTGATAATTTAGCAATAGTGGAGGAGCTGAGAGAGTTGGTGTGAGGTAGAGCTGGGTATCGTCAGCGTACTTGTGAAAACTAATGCTGTTCTTTTGGATGAAGTAGCCAAGGGGCAGCATGTAGATGAGAAAAAGGGAGGGGTGGGTGGGGTGGGAGAGGGTGTAGGGCAAGGATAGAACCTTGGAGAGCACCAGAGGTAACAGTGTGGGGGTAGGAAGAACAGTCATTATTACGATTCGATAGATAAGAATGGAATTAGGTGAGAATTGTCCCATCCAGCTGAGCAACAATGGAGAGGCATTAGAAAAAGATGGTGTGGCCAAGCCAAGAAGGATGAGGAGGAATAGTTTACTTTTGTCACAGGCTCATAGCATGTCAACTGTGACTTTAATAAGAGCCATTTCAGTGCGGTGGCAAGGTTGGAAACCTGACTAGAGGGATTCAAACATGAAGTTCCAGAAAAGATGGACACAGGTTTGGGAGGCAACAACAAATTCAAGGACTTTGGAGAGGAAAGGGAGGTTGGAGATGGGAAGGTAGTTCACAAGAGTTGGGGGCCAAGGATTAGTTTTTTTTTTGAGAAGAGGTCTGATGAGGACAGATTTAAAGGAGAGAGGACAACACCTGAAAACAGAGAACCATCAAGAACCTCTGCTAACATGGGGACCAGGAGGGGAAGTTGGGTGGTCAGCAGGCAGTGGAAATTGGATATAGGGAGCAGGAGGTGGGTTTAATGGACTAGATGAGTTCAGAGAGGGCATGCAGGGATATGGGAGAGAAGCTAGAGAAAGATGCAGGTTTAGGGCTAGGGTGGGGTGGGAGGTGCTTCAGAGGAAATTTGGCCTGGTGGACTAGTGGAAAGGAGGAACGTGGCAGAGACAGCTGATTGGATGGTCTCAATCTTAGTGTCTCAGCTCATCTGCTACTGAAACTCATGCCTTTGTTACTTCTAGTCTCAACTATTCCAATGCACTCGTGCTGGTCCCGTACATCGTAGCCTCCGTAAACCTGAGATCATCCAAAAATCACTGTTGCTTGAGTCCTTAATTGCACCAACCTCTATTCCCTTATCGCCCTGTGCTCACTGACCCATATTGGTTCACAGTTAAGCAACGCCTTGATTTCAGAATCCTATTCCTTGTACTCAAGTGCTTCTGTGGCCACGTCGCTCCCTATGTCTGTAATCCTCCAGCCCCACAACCCTCCAATATACCTGTGTTCTTTTAATTCTGATCTCATGAGCATTATTCATCTGTGTGTTGGTGCCCAATAATATCTGAAAATGCTCCCATGAAGTGTCTTGGGACTTTGTATTATGATGAAGGTGCTCTATAAAAAGAAATTGTTGTTATTTGCTTAATCTTTATATTATGTGTTTGTAATTCTGTTCCCTTGAAAAGGGGTTATAAAGCTCCAAGGATGGTTATTTTGTTCATAATAAGCACATTACGTGACCATTAGCACAACCATTACAAGCTTTATAAGGCTCTTAATTAAACAATCTAATCAGCATCATCCAAACCAACAGCCACGATTTAAATATGGCCCCTTTCTTCCCCAACCATTGTTTCAGTTTGAAGGACACTGCTCATAACCTCTGTGTTCTATTTGACCCTGAGTTAAGCTTCTAATTTCATACTCGCTCATCACAAACACGCCTAGGTCCACCTCCAAAACATTGCCAATCTCCACCCCTTCATCAGGCCATCTGCTGCTGAAGCCCTCAACCATGCCTTGGTCACCTTCAGACTCGGCTATTTTTTTAAGGTTCTTCTGTCAGCACCTGCTGCTGTCCAGCCTTCATAAATTTAAGCTCATCCAAATCCTTGCTGCTCGTATGATTTAGCACACCAAACCCAGTTCACTCATCACTCCTTGGCTCACAGGTTGACAATTACTCCCATTCATTGGCGGTCCACCACCACCCACCCCTAACAACATCACTGCAACACCCATTCATTGCCTTTAATTAAAATTCCCATTCTTGCGTTTAAATCCTTCCATGCTCTCACCTGCTTCATTGTTCTGCCTCCAATGCTTTGTTACTGAGCATAATCAATACCTAGGTTAAAGGCCTCCAATGTAAATTCTCAGGTCACATCTGTGCCCAAAGGTGAGCAACATTCACAAAACCATCGAATGATACAGTACAGAAGGCCATTTGGCCCATCATGCCTGTACTCTTTGGAATAACTATCCAATTAATCCCAATCCCCTCTTTGTTTTGCCCATTGTCCTTCAAAACCTTCCCTTTCAAGTGTTCATCTGATTTACTTTTGAAATTTACTATTGACTTACTTCTCATACCCTTTCAGGCAGTGCATTCCATTCAGAAGAGCCCACTGCATTAAAAAAATGTTTCAAAGTTTCCTCATGCTGCTTCCGATCCTTTTGCCAATGACCTTTGACTCCTTTAGTTACCGATCTGTCAATGGAGCAGTTCCTCCTTATTTACTCTGTCAAAGCCCTTCATAATTTAAATACCACTATCATATCTATCCCTGAACCTTCTCTGCTCTGAGGAGGACAAGTTCAGCTTGGAACAGGAGTAGGCAATTCAGCTTTTCAAGCCTTTTCTGCCATTCTCTGAGATTATGGGTATCTATGCTTGAACTTCATCCACCTGCTTTGGTCTGATGTCCTTTCATCAAAAATCTATTAATCTCAGACGTAAAATTATCTTTTCCCTCCAGATGACTGAAATCCTGGCAGAATTTAGTGTAGGTAAAGTGGATTCAGCCCACCGCTGGGAAAGCCTCTCTGCGGGGTGCCTGATGTTACTTAACTGCAATCAGGCACTGCACTGGGGCGTATCAGGTTTCCCACAGGATTAACTCCCCAGCAGGGTGGAAACCCGGCCAAGGAGAGCTGCCAGCCAATCAGAGGCTGGCAGCTCTCCATTGCTGGCAGTGTCACTGTGGAGCAGTAGCTGCTGTCGGAAATTTAGTGAGGCCTTCGCCATCCATCGTTGTTAGATCCCTTGGTGACAGGTGAGTGGGGGCAGATTGGAAGGGCGCCACAGGGAGGGGATCGCTGACAAGGGGGGTGGGAGTGGGGTTCAGTTGCAAGGGCACGGAGTGAGGGGGTGTGGCTCTCACTTGGCATCCCCCTTCTCAATCGGGCACTGAGTGCCTTTGAAAGAGGGAACTCATGGGAAGTCCCTGGCAAACCTGGCAGAGTGTACTGGGCAGCCTTCAGGAGGCAGGGGAGACCCCTGCAGGTTCGGGAGAATCCCTGGACCATCATTAAATCAGTGTAGGCTCAATAATGAGCCTAATTAGCGGTTAAGCGGGTCCATTCCCACTGCTGATTAAATGGGGGGCAGTTTTCCCACCAGAGGGAACATTCCGCCCGGTCTTCTCTGCGTTTATGCGTACCCACCCACCACCTTACCCGCTCTGGCAGTCTCCATTAAATCACAGCTCCCGCTTCCCTGGTACCATGCTAGTAAACCTCCTCTGCATGCTTTCTCTAAGAACTCAACATCCTCCCTAAAACATGGTGCTCGGAATTAGATATAACAGGGACAATTTTAACCTATCCCTCCAGTCGGGAGATATGGGATTGGGTACAATGACAGCTTTCCATCCTGACTGATTATAATCTTCATTGAAATCACTTAGTAATATTGTACAGGGGGTTAAATCAGCACTCCACCTGATCCCAAAGGTCTTTCACCTGGTAAGATGGGTTAAAATTGCCCCTACTACTTCAGCTAATGCCTAAACAGTGATATATCAAGGGCCTTCAATTATAACGATCTTTTAAGATACACTTTCATTCTTGCGGTTTACTAATTCTAACATGGAGCATTCCATTTTCTGACTTTAATTATTAAAATTAATATATCAACAAATCCCAGGTTGGTGATTTTAGGGTCAATTTATTTCTTCTTAATGATTTCTTGCAAAGGGTACAGATGTTATTAAATTTGGATCATCAGTTGCAAAAAGGTTGGTTTTGTAGACCTGGCACTCTCTAGATCTTCCTCCAGTGGCATGGTAGGAGAAACATGGTTGATCTAAGAGTCAGTATCATTATGGGAACTAAGTAAAAATTAATATCAAAAAGGGATGGATGCCATTTCTGAATTATTTACAAGGCATATAGTACATCATTAGGTGATCCAACTATTCTAATTGGTGGGTGATCTCAGGGTTTACTTACTTCCCTCCATATAATAAAAGTTTGGTCCCGTTATGTTAATTAATCTGGTAAAATACATTACCATAATTTACAACAGATGTGTTTTGTTCATAAGCAGTGGTTACACTGCCGAGGGGGGATGGTTAGATTCTCTTTCATTGGAGATGCTCATTGCCTGGCACTTGTATGGGGCAAATCTTGCCACATATCAGCCCAAGCCGGAATGTAATCCAGGCTTTGCTGTGTGCAGGCACAGACTGCTTCAGTAGCTATCAGATACTACCTGAGGTGTAGCAAATGATACTGTACATTGTGCAATCATCAGAAAACATCCACACTTTTGACCTTATATTGGAGGGAATTTCTTTTCCATACCAATCATAGCCCTTTAGACAAATTTAAACTTCTTGAAGATGGCCTACTGAATATTCCAGATTCAGCTTTAAATGTTGTTGACTTACTCTGACAAATCCCCAGCTGATTGTGATTGTATTTCTCAATGGATGATTAATGATCTAAGCATTAAATAGCGCTGACTCTCCTCCCACTGGGTAATGGGAGCATCAGCTGACACAATACTTTCTTTCACCTTATTAACGCAAAGAACCATTTCAAAAAATAAGAATTTCAGTAACGTTCCATGAATATAATCAGCAATGTCAATCACTATTGAAATAATCTCACTGGACAATTCAGAATGGTATGACTGCATTATGATAATTATGAAACAGTGAGTTATTTTGCATGAAACTGCAAAAGTGAACTTTTAGAAATCGGTGCCTTGACATCAGGCTTTCCATATTAGCACCAGAACATTGAACACAGCCATATGAAATTCTATTGTCCATTATTCCTTGAAAAGTAGGGCAAAGGAATCTCATATGAAAGTGCAAAGGTGGCTAATGTTAATATATAGGCTGAAGTCTAATACTGTACTTGAATGACTGAACTAGCAACATTTGAGCCTGATAATTCTCACTCCTCTCAGCTTATTCACCCTGAACTTTCAAAATCTACCAAAATTGATATCATATGTCCCAAAGTAACATCACATTCCAAAATCATATACAACTCCGCTGAGGCATCTTTTGTTGTTTGGTTGTCCCATTGTTACCCCTTTGTTGCCTTGCATCATCATCCCTTTGTCATTTAATCATTCCTGCCTGCAACCTATCACAGACCTTCCCTTTTGCTCTTTCCTGTGTTTTTCTCTCCACTCCCCATCCACATCTTCCTAGCTCTGTGTTTGCTTATAAACTACTAAATCTTGAACTCCTTCCAATTCGAATTAAAGGTCAGTGATCTCCACAGATGCTGCTTGACCTGCTGAGTCTTTTCTAGCAACTTCGCTTTTTAAATACAAGGCTTCCAACATGTGTAGCATTTTGTTTTCATGTCATATTCTACAGCTGGAATTTTACGCCCGCACCTGCCCAGAAATGGGCTGGCAGGAGGGGAGTGCAAAATTGGGTGGCATGGCAGGTGTGCCATGCCTAAATATAGAAGAAGATGATGATAACAGTCTATGCCCTCCAGAGTCTAATGCCAATGGGCATGCCACCACACAAATTAGACTCAAGGAAGGAGCAATTATAATACAGCTACAAAACTTGAATCTTAAACAGGGGTCAGAATCATCCAGTCCCACTGGCGTCAGGCGTCATGGTGGGCAGAGTGGGGGACAATTCGGCGTGAGGGGCAGAAACCAGTTTCATGCTGGCTGAAAGCACAGCGGAATCATCCAATGGTGTCTGCCATCGCGGAATGCAAATTCCACTGGAAACCAGCATAAACCCAATTTACATCCCAGTGATGGGATGCAAAGTAAGGCCTGACCGGAATTCTGCACCCCCACCCCCCCCACGCCAAATTTACCGTTGCGCTGGCAGGAAAACACGCTGACCCAGAGTACATCTGGACAAGTGTGATGTGCAGAAGTCGGGACTTACCATTAGGGCCTTACTCAGATTGCGGTCATCTGACGAGCAGAAGGTGCCGGAGCTCTACAGCTACCGGACCCTGCAAGAACAGGTGCATGCTGGGTGGATTCTCATGGACATGGCTCTGCTGCGAAGCAGCTCACGGAGGGTGGGAGGTCTCCGCTGATGTCTCGGGTCTGCTTCGGGACACCATGATCTTGATCATGGGCTGCTACGGATGATTGGTGAGGGGGGATAGAGGAAGGTCCAGTTGTGAGTGGGAGAGGAAGGTGTACTGGCAGTGGGGAGGAGAATGGTGAGAGTGGAAGGCTTAGGGATTACTGGGAGAGGAAGGTATACCAGGGGAATGGGAATGAAGTTGGGAGGTGAGGGGGAGGACAAAGAAGTCGGTGGGGAGGCTGAGTTTTGTGGGGGAGCAACAAAGATCTCAAGGGGGTGAAATTTGGAGAGGGAGAAATTAAGGTGTTGGGGGGTGAGGTTGGGAGGGAAGGGAGTACGAGGGGAGGAGTGTGTAACAGAGGAGAATGCGGCAAGTGGGGAGGTAGGTTTAAGGGGGTGGAGAAAGGCGTAAGGGAGGGAGTTCAGAGCAGGGAATGAGTTTGGAAGGGGGAAAGTGCCCAGGGGGAGGAGGGAACTCAGGGAGGGAAGATGTCCAGGGGGAGGAAAGTGTCCAGGGAAGAGAGGACTATATTATGATCACTATCCAAAATGGTTCCCCACTGCTACTTCATTCACTTGCCCAGCTTCATTTCCAAAGACTAAATTTAGAATTGCACCCCATCTCATAGGGTTTGTTATGTGCTGGCTAAAAAGGTTCTCTTGAATGCAGTTCAAGAATTTTGTGCTCCCTGTGCCCTTCACACTGTTTGTATCCCAATTGATATTAGGGTAGTTGAAGTCTCCGACTATTACTGCCCAATTGTTTTTGCGCTCAGAAATCTGCCTACATATTTGCTCTTCTAACTCCCTTCCCCAATTTGGGGGTCAATAGTACACTCCTAGCAGTGTGGCTGCCCCTTTTTTATTCTGAACTCAACCCACATGGCCTCATTTGACTCTTCATTTAGTATATCATCCCTCCTCACAGCTGTAATTGATTCTGTAACCAATAATGCTACTTTTTTATCCCCCTGCATATCCTGCCTGAAAACCCTATATCCAGGGATGTTGAGCTGCCATTTTTGCCCCTTCTTAAGCCAAGGTTTTGGTATAGCGATAATATCATGCTGTCAAGTATCTATCTGCGCCCTCAGCTCATCAGCTTTACTTACTATGTTCCTTGCATTTACATAGATACCTTTTAACACTGCCAAATTCCTGTGCTGTTTCTGTCTTTCAGTCATTCACCAATTCTGTATCACCTGTTCCCTGCTCTGAATTTGCCCTCAGGTTCTCACACCCCCTGCCAAACTAGTTTTAAACCCCCCCCCACCACCGCCCCCAACCAACAACACTCACAAATCTCCCTGAGAGAATATTCATCCCAGAGCTGTTCAGGTGTAGACTGTCCAGCTTGTACAGGTCCCACCTTCCCCAGAACTAGTCCCAATGCCTCAGAAATCTGATACTCTCCATCCAGCTTTCCAGCCACATGTTTAATTGCTCAATTCTCCTTTACTTGCTTGCACATGGGACTGAGAGTAACCCTGAGATTACCGCTTTAGAGGTCCTACTTTTCAATCTCCTTCCTAGCTCCTTCAAGTCTGCTTTCAGGATCTCATCCCCTTTCCTACCTAAGTCATTGGTATCAACGTGGACCATGACCTCTGGCTGATCACCCACACCCAGAAGAATGTCCTGCAGCTGCTCCGTGACATCCTTGACCCTGACACCAGGGAGGCAACATACCATCCTGGAGTCTATGACCACAGAAACACCTGTTTGTTCCCCTAAGCAACGAATCCACTAGTACTCTTCCCCTCTTCTTTCCCCTCTCCTGTACAGCAGAGCTGCCTCCCAGTTGGGGGCAGGAGTCTCATCCTGAGCCAATTAACAGCCTGATTGCCGTAAAATCAGACTGGGGTTTCCTGGCCATGTGGAGGCAGGCTTGCCCCTAATTTTGTAGCCAGGCGGCGGGGACCACTGACTTTGCATAAAATTCCAGCTTATGTGTTTCAATTAGAGGTTTGGTTCAGTTTTCAGAACTGTTTTTCTCAGCTCGTAAGGCAGAAAACAGAGCTGCTACTGTTCTGAAACCAACAGACAGTAAATCACAGAGTAATAACACAGCTAAATTTTAAGGTTATTATTGTTATTAAGCTATCTTGTTATCACTTGTAGAGACTCCCCAAAGCATTTGTGGTCGAAGTATTTCTTTATTGGAATAGTACGTCTCACTGTTGACTCTTAACTGCCCTCTGAAATGGTCTATCAAGCCATACAGTTCAAGGGCAATTAGGGATGAGCAACAAGTTCAGGCCTTGCCAGTGAAATCCACATCCCATAAAATAATGAAGAAAAAAAATACAAGATTTCTAGTTATTCTTCCACCAAAGACTTTAACAGAATCAAAACTTTTCACTCTGAGAAGAGCTACATAAAGCTGTCCATGTGTAAAAACAGGCCTAGGCATATAAATACAAATTTTGTCAAGAGTTTGGCCTTGTGATTTGTTAGTAATCTTAGAATGTAAAAGTCCATTTGTGAATTGTTTGCTCCTGAGTTGAAAATGCAGATTTACATCTGATGGGCTAAATATGATTCCAGGCATAAACATTCTATTTCCTTGAAATTTGCCTGTTATAATTTCAGCATCTATCATCGAAGAAAACAGCTTCCTAACTATCAATCTTGTTCCATGACAAAGTCCTTGTTTCGTCGCAACATTATAATTGCTTCTTCCTTGAGTCTAATTTGAGTGGTGGCATGCCCATTGGCATTGACTGTACAGAATCTCTGGAGGACATAGACTGTTCTCATGATTTTCAATAGAATCAATGCTGATTACTATTTTAATTCGACTGACCATTCAAACCTGATGAATTGTCATTTTTAGCATAAAGAATAGCTTTCGAATAATAAGTTGCATCAAATAATTGTCTCCGTTGTTTTGCCACACTTAACCAATTCCATCATTTCGTCCACCCCTAATGCCACCCCATCCCATGCCATCCCTTCCCTCCTATGCCACCTCCATCCCATGCCATTCCAACCTGCCCCTGCCAATCCTCCCAAGCCATCCCCCTCCCACTCTTGCCACCCTCATCCCTCCAATCAATCTCATCCCGTCCCTTGCAGAAACAATTCCTCCAGCCAGGGTAACTTTGCTATAAAAACAGAAAATGCTGGAAATACTCAGCCAGTTGGTCAGCCTCAGTGGAGAGAGAAATCTGTGTTGTTGGGCTCCCCCTACCTCCGCTGTTTTTGTTCTCCATCAACCCCATCAAAATGTACAGAACCATTTGCTAGTGCTATTGGCGCGCAGTAGTCAGCCCCTTAGTAAATTTTTAAAAATGCATTCAAAAGCTTTTTAAATGGGTCTTTTCATGTCTTTGCACCCAAAAAAAAGCAGTTTAATTTTTAAAGCCAAGTCTGAGGCCTGCATAGGACCGCAATTAACAGAAACTCATGCTGGTGATTAGTGTAATCTGGGAGGGCGTGGCCAGTTTTGTCGGTGGATTGGCTTTCAGTTCCGTGTTCCTTTGAACTAGAGCAAAAGATGGCGGAAACTCAATTTGCGCTGGATGAAATTTGCACTTAAAATTCAGCAAGCCTCTGTGCAGGTTACGATGATCTTAGGCAAACTGTGCCATGACAAACAATGGCACTGAGCAGAAACTCCAGGCTGTAGAATTTGTGAAAGTCGGCTACAAGATGAAAGTAGCCAACAGTGTATTAATATGCAGTGCATAACATAATCTATTGTTTCACCTCACCAAGCAGGAAAATATCACAGTGAGAGCTTGATGAATAGTTTTTTTTTGTAATGAAGAGTTAATACAGTTCCTTACTGCGAGAGAAGCGAGGTGGGTTGTCATTAACATCACTGAGAGTAACGGTGATTGATGTAGTTCCAGATAAACCTCCCATCTGTCCAACCATATCTTTAGCCTGTATAACCAGTAGGTAGCGATCCTTGGCCTCCCTGTCCATGTTGGGCAGAGCTGTTCTGATGATTCCTGGAAGACATATCCAAAAAGATCAGTCATAGGGCTCTATCTGTCTGAAACATCAGCATGGCAATTCCATTCATTCAACATGCATTTATCTGGTGGCCCCACTGTTCAGGGCCAGTTTCCATTGTCTCATTTAATATATCCACAATCTCACTGATTGTTTAAAGTTGTAAATAATTTAGTATTTTTTGTGCAGCAAGTTTCATAGAAACATGCAGTGTATCATGCCGGTGCTTTGAGTGCGCTCTCCAGTTAATGCCACTTCCTAGATCAATCCTCATAGCCTGGTAACTTCTTCCTTTTCAAGTATACATCCACTTCTCTTTTGAAAGTTACTACTGAATCTGCTTCGAACATCTTTCAGGCAGTACGTTCCAGATTGGAACAACTTGCTATATTAATGAATGTCTCCTCACTTCCCCTTCATTCTTCCTCCTGCTCAATTCCTGTCCTCTGGTTACTGAACCTCCTGCAACTGGGAACAGTTTCTGCACATCTACTTTAACAAAACCCTTAATAATTGTGAACAATCTATTCAATCTTCCCTTAACCTTCTTTGCTTTGAGAAGAACTTTTCTAGCCTCTCTTCATCCCTGGTATCATATTGTAAGTCTCCCCCTGCACCTTCTCCAAGGTCTTAGCATCATTCCTGGAGTGCAGTGGTCACAAATGAAACCAAATTCCTGCTGAGGCCAAGCGATGATTTGTGAAGGTTTACCAAGACTCCCTTGCATTAACATGCTATGCATCTAGTTATAAAGCCAAGGCGCCTGAGCACTTGCTTTAACTTGTTCTTACTGTAATTTCAAAATAAAATAAAGAATCTTCGCTCTCAAATTATGAGTCTCAAGGCATATAAGCCTTGAAATGACATCATTTGTGATTAGCATATGAACACTTATTTCACTCCTATCAAATTCCTTCATCTCTGGTTTTAACAACGATATTAATGCGTTTAAAATGAACAGGTACAACCAGCAAGAAGAAATTGAGACATTCATAAAGTAAATGATTGTATGATATCGTCACTACAGTTCATTTCCAGGTTATAAATGTCAATATTAACAGGCGAAACTAAATTAAAGCCCACATAAAACATTGTGATGAGAATGTCTAACTTAGCTTTATTATGATGAATATTTTCACTCAATTTAATGATGTTCTGCATTTCACAACTCTGCATTCAAAATAATTAAGAAAGCACTAAGATAAAAGCAAAAAACTGTGGATGCTGGAAATCTGAAACTAAAACAAAAATACCTGGAAAAACTCAGCAGGTCTGACAGCATCTGCGGAGAGGAATACAGTTAACGTTTCGAGTCCGTATGACTCTTCACCAAATTCTGGTGAAGAGTCACACAGACTAGAAATGTTAACTGTATTCCTCTCCGCAGGTACTGTCAGACCTGCTGAGTTTTTCCAGGTATTTTTGTAATTAAAAAAGCAGTTGGTTAACAAGCAGCTTGTTTTTTATACAGGCTTGTTAACTTTGTCAGGTCAGATGCAGCATTTAACTAATATCACAGAAATGCTGTGATTCAACTTAAAACTGAAAAGATTAATAACACAAGCGATTTGCAAATTTAACTCTCCTCCAGTCAGTTCGCAATGTTCTGACTCTTGCACAACTTAGCTCACAAATTCTTTTATAATCTGTAATAACTAAAATATGAGTGTCTCCTGATTCGCAAAGCACTACTGGATGGGCTGTGTGCGTGAATGAGAAAGATTAGAGTTGGTCGTAGTTCACTGTAATAAATTCGGTCTTGTGGTCACTTTTTAATTTAATTTAGTGGCTCAATGTAGAACACTTTCGATTCCTGTTAATAACGCCATTAGAACATGCGGACATAAGAAATAGGAGCAGGAGTAGGCCATACAACTCTTCAAGCCTGCTCCACCACTCAATCAAATCATGGCTGATCTTGGATCACAACTCCACTTTTCCACCAACCTCCAAAGTGTTTGATTTCCTTAATGTCCAAAAATCTACTGATCTCACTTTTAACCATAATCCATAACTGAGCACCCACAGCATCTCTGAAGACAAACGGGGGGGGGGGGCGGGGGAAGAAAATTCCATAATTTCACAAGCTTCTGAGTGAAGAAATTTCTCCTTATTCCAGCCACAAATGGCCACCCCTTGTCCTGGCATGACACTCCCTAGTTCTGGATTCTTCAGCCAGGGAAATGGCCTTTCAACAACTGCCCTGCCACGGCCTCAAAGGATCTCCCATCCTTCTGAACCCCGGAGGGTATTGGCCCATATAAAATAAAAGGCACGATTCTAAAAGGGGCATGGGTGCAGAGGGACCTGGGTATCTATGTGCATAAATCATTAAAAGTGGCAGGACAGGTTTAGAGAACAGTTCATAAAGCATGCAATATCCTAGGCCTTATTAATAGGGGCATAGAGTACAAGAACAAGAAGTTTATGTTGAACTTGTATAAGAAATTAGTTCAGCCTCAGCTGGAGCATTGCATCCAGTTCTGGGTGCAGCGCTTTAGGAAGAATGTGAAGTATTGGAGAGAGTGCAGAAAATATTCAAGAGATTGGTTCCAGGGCTGAGGAACTTTAGTTCTGATGATAACCTAGAGAAGTTAGGACTGTCTTTCTTGGAGGAATGAAGGCTGAGAGGAGATTTGATAGAGGTATTCAAAATCATGAGGGGTCAGGACTGAGTAAACTGTTCTCACGCCTGAAAGGATCAGGAACAAAGGGGGCACAGATTTAATTAATTGGTAAAAGAAACTAAAGCCATATGAGAAAAAACTTTTTCACGCAGCAAAGGTAAAGGTCTGGAATGCACTGTCTGAGGTTGTGGTGGAGGCAGGTTCAATCAAGGCATTCAAAAGGGAATTAGACTGTTATCTGAAAGAGAAGAATGTGCAGGGTTACAGGGAGAAGGCGGGGGAATGGCACTAGGTGAATTGCTCATTTGGAGAGCTGGTGCAGGCACAATGCGCCGAATGGCCTCATTCTGCGCTGTAACAACTCTGTGATTCTGTACAAAACAAAAACAGAATTACCTGGAAAAATTCAGCAGGTCTGGCAGCATCGGCAGAGAAGAAAAGAGTTGACGTTTCGAGTCCTCATGATCCTTCAGCAGAACAAAACCCACTTTCACAGCCATATTCCATTTCTCTCCTGTGATTCTGTGATTCTATTCATTCAGTTCATTCTATTCAATCTCTCCCAAGGGACAGCCATCTCATCCCAGAAGTCAATCTAGTGAACCTCTGCTGCACCCCCTCTAAGGAAGGTACATCCTTCCTTAAATTAGGAGACCAATGGGCTTGAACCTCTGCTGCACCCCCTCTAAGGAAGGTACATCCTTCCTTAAATTAGGAGACCAATGGGCTTGAAACTGTGCATAATGTCCCAGGTGTCATCTCACTAAAAACCAATAGCAGCAAGACTTCTTTACTCTTGTACTCCAAACCCCTTGCAATAAATGACAGCATATCATTTGCCTTAGTGGTGTCAATGTCTCTACTTCTGAATATGAGATCACAAAACAGTTTGTTACCATGGCTCATCCAGCTTCATTCAATCAAAGGAAGACTTTCATTTATATAGTGTTTTTCACAACTACAACATGTCCCAAAGCTCTTTACAGCCAATGAAGTGCTTTTAATGTGTAGCCATTCATGTATTGTAGAAATGTAGCAGCCAATTTGCACACAGCAAGCTCCCACAAACAGCAATGTGATAATGACCAGATAATCTGTTTCATGTCGTTGGTTGAGGGATAAATATTGGCCATGAAGAACCATCATAAATGAACCCAGGCTATGTTTAACAGAGGCTACTGGAAACAAGGTATCCAGGAACTTCCAAACATTTATTAACTATATACTTCTATGCATAGCAATAGATAAGCACAGGACTCCTTCCAGAAACATCTCTCTCTCTGAGTTCCAGTGATGCGTGATCATGTATGTTAGCAATTAATAATAATAATAATTAATAATAGCTATTAACCCTTTATACTAAAGGCCAGGAGACCAGACAGAACTCCCTGCTTTTCTTCAAAGCAATGCCATAGGATATTCCACATCTAGCTAAGAGGGCTGACGGGGCCTGGGTCTAAAGTCTCATCCTCATTCAATATACAGCGTGCACATTTAATCTATGACTTCTACTCCTTTTTTGTAAAGAACACTACCTTAACAGTTTTTCAAGTAGACATTTTTCACTGACTAAAAGTCTCACTGGCTACTAATGAAAGACTTTGCAGCCTTTGCAAATGAGCTGTGGTTGGGGAGGGGTTACAGTTCAGTCATTTTCCTCTTTTTAATTAATTGCAAAAACTGGCTTCATGAAATCTCCTAATTATAAAAACCTTTCCAGTTTTGACATTTATGGGAAGCTTAATTGTGTCCTCTAATCGACAGTGGTGATCGATGTCATGTGATCCTCTGGCGTCAACGGGCTGCTAATGATCTTTTCGAAGCAATAAATAGATGTTCATGGTAAGCGAATAAAACGTTCACTTTAAAAACTAGTTTCTGTTATCTATGTTGATGAAACGATTAAAAATTAATTAGTGCCAGGAGCAGACAGTGTGTATTCAGCAAAAGCTGTTAGGAGGCTCAACTCTTCACTTAACAGAACTGAAAAATGAATTATAATTTCTCAACGGCACTTAAACGTCCGCTTCATGAGTTTTGTTGGAGAATTTTACCTCAGACATAATTGTGTCTTGTTGAAACTTCCCATCAGAACTATGAAATACAAACTTAAAGCAATTTTATTACTCAATAACAAAAAAAAAAGACATGATTAATCTAAGTGGTAAAGGGACAATTAGTGATTGCGTTAATATCTTAACAATCATCGCAAAGGCAGATGGGTCTCTAATGTTAAAAACAAAAAACTGTGGATGCTGGAAATCCAAAACAAAAACAGAAATACCTGGAAAAACTCAGCAGGTCTGGCAGCATCGGCGGAGAAGAGCAAAGTTGAGGTTTCGAGTCCTCATGACCTTTCAACATGAGGACTCGAAACCTCAACTTTGCTCTTCTCCGCCGATGCTGCCAGACCTGCTGGGTCTTTAATGTTGTTGCTCAGGGTGACAACAACAATTTGCATTTATACAGCACCTTTAATGTAACAAACCATCCCAAGACACTATACAGGAGTATGCTTCAAACAAAATTTGCTTGTCTTATGAGCAGAGATTGAGCAGTTTAGGCCTATACTCGCTAGAGTTTAGAAGGATGAGATTGAGGTATATAAGATGCTAAAGGGGATAGAGAAAGTCGACGTGGTACGGATGTTTCCCCTTGTGGGGCATTCTAGAATGAGAGGCCATTGTTTTAGGCTAAGGGGTGGTAGATTTAAATCAGAGATGAGGAATTACTTTTCTCAAAGGGTCGTGAATCTGGAACTCACTACCTCAGAGTGCAGTGGATGCTGGGATGCTGAATAAATTTAAGGGGGAAATAGAGATTTTTAATTAGTAACGGGTTGAAAGGTTATGGGGAGAGGGCAGGAAATTGGAATTGAGGCCAAGATGAGATCAGCCATGATCTATTGAATGGCGGGGCAGGCTCGAGAGGCTGAATTGCCTACTCCTAGTTCTTATGTTCTTAGGACACAGAATCATGTAGGAGACCAAAAGCTTGGTCAAAGAGATAGGTTATAAGGAGCATCTTAAAAGAAGGGCGAGAAATAGAGAGGTAGAGAGTGGAGGGGTTTGGGGGGTGGGGCGGGTTTAGCGGGGAAGTTCGAGAGCTTCAGGCCTAGGCAGTGGAAAGCACAGTGAAAATTGAGGCTGCCCAAGAGGTCTGAATTGGAGGAGTGTAGTGTTATTGGAGAGTTGTAAGGCAAGTCACATATTATGCCAATTGACAAGGACAGGAGTGGAAAATCAGGGAATGCATAATTAGACAAATTTTGTGCTCTAAACTGAAGGGGACAGTGGCAGAAATTGAAATGCGTCAGCCCAGTTCACTCTGGAAAATCTCTGGCAAGGTAAAGCGGGCAGATAAAGTGGGCCGGGATCCAGCTTAACAGTTCTCCATTCCATTTCCCGGGGCAGAATTTCGAGGTCGGTGGGCCCGGGGGCAGCCAGGAAACGGGCCTCTGTCCGCAACCAGCTCCCCGGCCGCGATTTCACGCTGGATGGGCCAACTGAGGTGCGCCAGGCATGAACTGTGGCTCTCTGATGGTCGGCAAGTGGCGGGGGGGCCTGTCGACCGTTAGATCCAATGGTGATCCAGTGGCCGGTTTAAAGCTGGCACAGTCAGGCCCTGGAAGGCTGCCGGTGATGTGGAGAATTCCAGTATTGTCAGCAGTTGAGTATAAATTAGGGAGAGTAATGCGGCTGCAGATGCTAGGCTGCGGGTCAGATCGGGTGGGCACTCGGCGTCCCCCCCACCCAGTTTTCTGGTGAGTGCCTCGCGGTCCTCCTGGAGGAGGTGGCTGACAGGGGGGACACTCTTGTCCTCAGGGATGGAAGGAGGAGGAGGCCACCGCACCGAACGAAAAGTGCTTGGGAGCAGGTGGCAGCGCTGGTCAGCAGCTAAGTTGTGGTGCGGCAAACCTGGGTCCAGTGCTGTAAGAGGTTTAACCATCTGCTGCGCTCGGGAAGGGTGAGTACCGTTTTGGCACGGATCAGTGTGGTGAAGTGTTAAGGTCTGGCCATCCCCCCATGGAGCTCAGGGGTGTTAGAGTTAGAGTGCCAATTGTCAATGATGCCAGAGTTGGCCAAGGGAGTGAGCCTTGGCTGTTTGCACTGAGTGCCTTGCGGCTCGAGGGCTACGACTCGGGTGTGCCCTACAAGGGCTCCTCAGGTGGGTTTGGCCAGGCTGCAATGGCTCTGTAGGTAGAGAGGGGACTAATCAATGCTCCTCTGTCCTTTCAGGAGAAGACAGCCCATAACAATATTGAGCGGTCACAGACCGGTGGAGGTCCCCAAAACCTCCTAATCTTTTCCAGATACAAGCAGGATGCCTTGGACCTGGAGAAGCGCTACTCACCTTGGTCAACCAGCCACTGAGAGGCTGGGGTGTCAGATGAAGATAAAAAGTGACACCAAGAGAAAAGTTATGAAAAAATTTAAGCTATGGTTCAGAAGCATTTCTCCTTAAGTACCAGGCTAACCATTAGACATAACCAACAAGATGTCCCCTTGTTTAAGTCATCACACTGGCAGCCTGGCCAACCCCACCTGAGGAGCCCTTCTAGGGCACACCCGAGTCGTGGCCCTCGAGCTGCAAAGCACTCAGTGCAAACAGCCAGGGCTCACTCCCTTGGCCAACTCCGGCATCATTGACAATTGGCACTCTGACTCTAACACCCCTGAGCTCCATGGGGGGATGGCCAGACCTTAACACTTCACCACGCTGATCCATGCCAAAACAGTGCACAGAGGTGAAAGCTTCAAATAGTGCAAACATTCTTGTATAGTCTCATCATTGATGGGAGCCTCAAAACTGGGTTCCCCGTTGATTATTAAAAGATGATGGCACCATGATGCAGATCTCCATTGTCTCATGAGGGTGCCTGGCATGCACAGTACAGTGTGATGACTTAAACTAATGACATGTTGTTCTCCCTTAGGATGCCCCACAATCGCAGGACCCCAAAGACCCACCCCTGAAACCAGAGGCCTGCCAAGCTCCAGATGCACCTGCATCACACCCACTCTCTAAAGCAGGCACCAGTGCATATACCAACACCTCAGTGGGCATTAGATCTTCGGCTAGAATATCAGTGCACATTGGTGAGGGCAATTAACACTCACTTGAGATGCAGGCAGAGGCAGAGAGTGCCAGGGCGCCAGCCGTCGGAGGACTGCTGGAGACCAGGAAGATGTTCAGTCAAAGGCAGATGATGAGCCTCTGGAGTCATCCATTAGGCAGCAGATGCTGGCTGTCCCGCAAGATATCCAGGACGATCTGGTGGAGATTCATGGCAGTATGCGTGCCATAGTCTCCGTTATGGGGGAATCCATGTGGAGCATGAGCATTGCATTGACCCTCATGGCCAAGCACACTGCCTCCTCCATTGAGAGAATGACGACTCTCATGGAGAGGCAGCTCCAGGAACAGAATGAGGAGTTCCTGGGGTTGTGCTCAGACCTGCAAGCCCTCACACAGGCAATGATCTCAGGTGGTCTCTGTCCGTGTGGGAGGTGAATGAGGCACCCAGTATCCCAGCTAGATGCCCATCCATCAATGGCAAGCAGGGAGGTCCAGAGTGACCTCACATTGACACACCAGCTGCCTGTCGTCTCTGCGGGCTTCTCTCAGGGTGCTCTGGATGACGGCAGCAGCTCCTCTGCCTCTCTGCCAGTGACCGTGGCATCTGATGAGGCTGCGGCGACTGGTGAGATGCCAGCCGTGGCACTGGACGCTCCCTTGCAGGTGGGGCCAGCACAGGCTCCACTGGCCAGAGGACGACTGCCAAGGTCATCAAGGCCAACAAGACACCAGAGTCAGCAGGTTGTCTCCAATGCTGGTGCCAGTAAGGGGGGAGCACCAAAATGTAGCACTTGCAAACGTAAGTTTAAGGTACCATTGAGCACATGAGGGACAAGTTATGTGTGATCTTCTGTTGTGCAATGCTTTGTTTATTTTCAATGGTCTGGGGTTGAAGGCCAGTGAAGATTCTGTTAATTTTTTATGAGTGTCAACATGAGATAAATTTTCTTTTGTCATAATGGCCTGAGTCTGCTTCACCTTTTTTATTTAATGTGGTGCAGGGTATGCCAGTATGTTAAGCTGGACGTGGGTGGCTCTAAACCTTATTGCACAGACACTGAGTGGGGTTTGGGTGCAAATGAAAGGGTCATTTCAGACATCGGGGGTGGAGGCAGCAGCCCAAGTGTGAGGCTGAAGCTTTGGCAACCTAAATGAATGAGCATTGGATCAAGGTGTCCCTGGTGTCCCTGCCTCCCTGAAGGTTACAGAGGTCTGCCTCCACACCCTCAGGGTTCTCCTCACCGTGCTCCTCTTCTGCCTCACTACTGGATTCATCATCTGTTGCCTGTGCAGCTGTATCAAGATCCTCTTCCTCCAGTAGGTCCCCCCTTGCCAGTGCCAGATTGTGGAGAGCGCAGCATGCAACCACTATCAGTGACACCCGCTCTGGGGGGTATTGTAGTGCACCCCTGAATGGTCCTCTCTATCATCGCACTTATGGAGGCATGACTTGTATCGCTGCTCTGCCTCTGTTCTTGGGTGGTGGTGAGGCGCCATGAGCCACCTTTTCAAGGGATAGCCCTTGTCACCCAGCAGTCATCCATCCATTTGGGCTGGAGCACTGAAGAGCCTTGGCACCTGGGAGTGTCTCAGGATGTAAGCATCATGGGAGCTGCCTGGGTACCTTGCACAGACTTGTAAAATCAGCATCCTGTGATCACACACTATCTGCAGTTGAGTTCAGAGTCACTGCTATGAGGTGTCCAACCACACAGTCGTAGCTGATCTCAGTCCCAATCATCTGACAAATGGAGGTCACTGTCTCCCTTGAGAGTCGGAGCCTCCTTTGGTATTGCACCTCACACATATTGAGGTAGCTGCATCGCCGCCTGTAAACCCTGGCAACAGGATATTGGCGTCTTCTGCAGCTCCTTCCACCTTGGACTTCCAGATGGCCCTGCGCCCCTTGTGCCTGTGCCTCTCCTCCCACAGATCCCTCCCATGGAATCTGCATTGGGACACCTGGCCGCCTCTCCCTTCTGCCCCTCTCTTCCTCCTCAGAGGAGGTGCCACTACCGGAGACCACAATCCACATTACCAGGGTAACGGAAGGCTGTCTGATACCTGGAAGGGTCCACACAGTCTGAATCCTCTGAGGGCCTTTGGAGACACCAAGGAGACCCGAACTGAAGCCTGGAAATGCTAAGAATGAAGACCCAAACAGAGATGAAGTACCAATAAGTCACCAGCAGGAAACTATGTACCAAACTCCCCACTACTGACACTGGCAATGCTGCTCACCCATTTTACCACGCCCTTGGATGAGGTTTCTGAAGTCATTGGCTGGCTGCCTGCCCGTTCTGCCCATGCGACGAGCGCGAAAATGCACAGGCAATGGAAAATCGCCACCAATTGGCCTTTTCATGGTCTTAAGTGGCCTCTTAATTAATGGCGGGCACGGCTCCGGCACCTGGCCGCCCCTGCCGAAATATCGCGTGTGTGCACGATGACGTCAGGACGCTCGCCCGCCGTCATGGCACGCTATTTCATACCCGATCAGGGCCTGCAGGGCGTAAAATTCTGCCCCTGGTTCTTCTGTGCAAGAAATAGACATTCCACAGGGATGCATGAAAATAAAACTAGATGGCTTAGTTTGCTGTCAACGCAGGGGTTATGCATCATGGCTATGCTACTAGAACAGTAAACCAGAGAGCTGAGCAAATCATCCAGAGACGTGGGTTCAAATCTCACCACAGGAAATTTATGTTTGATTAATGAAGTAAACCTGGGGGGCAAAAAAAAACTAGTATCAGTAATGGTGACCATGGAACTACTAGATTGTTGTAAAAAGACGACCTGGTTCCCTAATGACCCTTAGGGAAAGAAATCTGCCATCCTTACCTGGTCTGGCCTACATGTGACTCCAGACCCACAGCAATGTGGTTGATTCTTACCTTTCTTTGAAATGGCCCAGCTAGTCACTCATTTGTGTTCACGAAGGTAGTTCATCACCACTGCCTTCTTAAACACAATTAGGGATCAACAATAAATGCCAGGCTTGCCAGTGAAACCCACATCCCTCGAATGAATGGAAGGATGGAATGGTTAGAGTGTAGGGGGCCATTTGGCCTAGCGTGTCCATACCAGCTCTCTGCAAGAGTAACACTGCTTGTCCTGCTCCCCCTGCCCTTTCCCTAAAGCCCTACAGTTGTTTTGTCTTCAGTTGCTTATCCAATTCTCTTTTGAAAGCCACAAGTGAATCTTCCTCCAACGCACTCTCAGGCTTACTCTCCCCTCTAAACTTGCTGTTCTGAGTTTGGCACTCACTTGTATTATTCGTTATATGCCCTCTTTTCTGCTTCATCTTGCTCTCTGGCTGGGATTTTCGGCCCCCATGCGTGGTGGGTACGTTCAGTGACGAGATCGGAACATCTCGCAAGAAGGCCCGAGTTGCGTTTCCTGATGACATAAATCTAGGACGCGATTGCCTCACCCTCCACCCCCCACCCCCCCACCTCCCCCACCAACCTAGGCTCCACACACAGAGGATGAACCCCACAGAGCCATTGTTTGTAGGCACATCGCTAGACCCTGGGTCTACAAATGGCAAATGTGCTACCTGCAGATGAGTGAGAAATAGTGTCGCCGATGCCTGCACATGTCAAGGGAGCTGGTCACGCACATATTCCACCATCTGTAGGATTTAGCATCAAGGGGACTTAGAGGGCATTCACTGCCAGTGGCAGTTAAAGTTACTGCTGCACTCAATTTCTATGTCAGTGGCTCCTTCCAGGGATCCACTGGGGACCTTTGTGGGATCCCGCACACCTCCACCTACAAATGTATCCAGGAGGTCGGGCACGCCGTTCTTGCCGAGGCACAAAACTTCATCAACTTCTACAGAGATCAGGCAAGCCAGGAAGCAAGAGCACTGGGATTTGCTCAGATTTCTGGATTCCCACGGGTGCAGGGTGCCATCGACTGCAATCTTGTGGCTCTTAAATCTCCCTGGCAACAAGCAGTCCGGTATGTGAACCACACAGGCTTCCACTCTCTCAATGTTCAGCTGGTCTGTGACCATAACAAACAGATCACGCAGGTGTGTGCAAAATATCCCAGAAGTGTCCATGAGCCGTACATCCTCAGCAGGTCTCAGATCCCTGACATCTTTCAGGGATCACACAGGCTGCAGGGTTGGCTCCTTGGGGACAAGAGCTACCCACAAAGAACATGGCAGATAACGCCCACGCTCAGACCCTTGGTGAGAGAACAACGAGACTCATGCTGCAACCCAGAGTTTGGTTGAGCATTGGCAGCTTGAAATTTTTTTTTAATTCATTTATGGGATGTGGGCATCCTTGGCAAGGCCATCATTTATTGCCCATTCCTAATTGTCCTTGAGAAGGTGGTGGTGAGCTGCCTTCTTGAACCGTTGCAGTCCATGTGGTGTAGGTACACTCACAGTGCTGTTCGGAGGGAGCTCCAGGATTTTGACCCAGTGAGGATCAGGTGCCTAGATAGATCTGGCGGAGCACTCCAGTACACTCCCCAGAGGGTGTTGTGCATCATAATGTAGCTCGCTGCGCGCTACACAACCTGGCGATGAAAAGGATCGGAAGACCTGGTTGATGAGGAGATGCAAGAGCTGCACGTCTCCTCTGATGAGGAGGAAGTCGAAGGCGATGAGGGTGATGAGGTTTTGAAAGGTGAGGGTGCAGGCAATGAGGCCATTGCACTGACCAGATGAGACAGGCATAGTTGTGAGGACCTCACTGCCGCAAGATTCCAGGAGGATGATGACGAGATGCAGTGAGGACACTCCTGAGATCTTCACATTGCATCTAGGAATGTCTGACACCTGTCTGGCTGAGGGCAGTGCACATACACTCTGTGAAGAGGGTCATATCATGGAGATGCTGCTGAGATACAGAGGGCACATGGACTTTAACAGCATTTGATACTTTTGCAGGCTTCATCACCTGTTCCTTCAGCACCACACCTTCACCTGTCAGGCATAGTGTCGAGATGTGGGGGCAGCCCCACCTCTAAGGTGCTGAGAGAACATCATGGGACCCTATGACGCCTGGGCATGAGATTCTTTCAGCAAACAGAAGCCACATTGAGGTGCATGCAGCACTAATCTGGACAGTGACTTTGAATCTGAGCAATGACTGTGCTCAAAGGGGGACAGGCCCTGGACTGCGGCACTAACCTTTGTTTTGTGCAGGAAAAAAGGTTTCACATCTGATTGACATAAACACTGATCATTAGAACTAGGAGCCATAGACAAGGAGACATTCTTGGGAGTGTAATTACAACGGTCGACATTAAGTCCAAGTGATTAACGCCTGTGCCCACGTTGTGCAGCTAAATCTTCTTGACCTTTCTAACCCTGCTACTATGTCTTGCTGCGCCCCCAACATCCACAGCGAAGGTGGAGGTGGCTTGCTGACTGCTACATGCTGTTGTCCATGATGACCTTGGCTGGTGTCCTCTAGAGGACCGAGAACTGGAGGGCCTGGCCTGCTTTCAGGATCCTGCGGTGTGGCAGTAGCACCCTCCTCGGCCTGCAGAGATAGAGACGCTGGGGTCACAGGAAGAGGGGATTCGGATGGGCCGCACACTCCCAGAGTCACCTGGGTGGATGACCCTGGGGCATGCACCTGATGATCCTCCTCCCCATGGGTGCCCGAGGGCCTCTGCCTAACTCCCTGAGAGGAAGGGGCAGGTGGAGTGAGCTTGAGATGCCCCGCCCCACCCACTCGCATTGACACTGAAGGATGCCTGCAAATGCCTCAGAGATGGAGTGCAGGACCAATGTCCTGGACCAAGGTCCCCATGGAGGCCGCAACCCTACCAGAGTTGACTTTAGTGCATGACATTATCATCTCAGACTGAAGGCAGATGGACTCCTCCATCGGGCCTTGTAATCTGAGGAGTGCAGCAGACATCTCTTCCTGATGTTCCCAAGTTTGCCTTTACAGCTCCAGCATCTGAGGTATGACCGAGTCCAGAAGCTTCTCATCTGACTCAGACTCAGCAGGTTTCTGGCCTCCAGCAGTCCCCCGAATGCTGGAAACCTGGAATGTCCCTGCCTCTGCCTGCTGTGGAACAGACAGTGCGATGTGCTCACCAGATTGTGACCAGAGGCTGCTATAGAATGAGGTCCTAACGAGGTGTGTCTCTGCGCTGGTGGAGGGTGTTGGTGAGTGCTGTGACGGGTTTTCAATTTTGGTGGCTGCGGATTCCTCTTCCGTGGTGTCCTCACGGCTGAAGCCGAGGACCTGGCATGTGGACACCCTTCGGCTCTTTCCCAGATGTGCCTGTGAAAGCAAGGAGAGATAATTAATGCATGGCACAGGACTGCTGAACAGGGGAACTCACTCACAGCATCACTGATGGACATTGCACTGCTGGATCCTCACTTGGTTGAGTGTCGCTGACTTCACCATCAGCACAGGAACAGTTCACATCATCGCCAGCCAGTTGGAAGGCTAATTTCAAGTCTCTGAGGACCTTGGTGTCACGCATTCCTCCACCAGCCTGCAACTTCTGCCTTTTGTTGTGTGCCAGATGGCCCTGAATGGAGACAGATGGAGAGAGTGTAAGCAAGACGTCTGCCAGGCCAGTTGAGAAGAATGCCTGGCATGTGTGGGTTCTGAGTGGTGCTATGGACAGGATGATGACACAATCTGCAGGGCAGATGAAGGTGTGTGTGAGAGAGTGAATAGTGGTCCCTTGAGCTGGCAGTGAGTGAGATCCCTGTGGAAGTGTGATGGGTTTGTGAGTGTGTGAGTTGGAGTGATGAGAAGAGTGATTTACCTTGGCGGAACGGAGAAGATCATTCAACTTCTTTTGACACTGGGTGGCTGTCCTCTTTTGCAGGGCATTGGCGCTGACCACCGCTTCCACCGCCTCCCATGCTGGATTGGTGACCTTGCTTGTTGGTCTTCACCTAGACCGTGTTTAGAGAACATTGCAACAGGCATCCACTGCATCCAGTCGGTGCTCGATGGAAGTGTTACTAAAGTTGGGGGCAGCATGTTTCCTCCCTTTGGCAGCCATGAATTTCCCACAGTTTTTGGTCCCTTAAAGAGTGCTAGCTCTGTGCAGAGGTGCCCTGTAAATATGGCGCCTGGATTACTGAAGGCCTGAGGTGATGGCTGGGTGGGCAAATCAGAGGCTGCCCTGCCAGCGATCCAATGTGAAAACCATGCCTCTGCATTTTTTCAATAAAATGCCACACCATATGGCAAAAAAAGCCACCATTGCCATCGGCGAGTCAAACGCCCCTTTCCCTGCCTGATATCGGACTTTGCCGATTTCTGGTAGGATTCCGCCCCCTATCTTTAGCTCATCCTTTCCCCCTCGCGAGAATATACCTCAACTCTGTCCTGGCTATCTCCTGTTTGAAGGCAGACCATTGTTCCCTTACAGTTTTAACTCCATTTTACCTGGTACAGATCCTTTTTCACACCACTGAAGTTGGTCTCCTCCAATTAAGTATATAAAAAAAGCGCAGTTACTATCAGGTAAAACCACAAGAACTAGTGTAGATGCAGAGAAGTTGCTTGCTTTGGCTGAGGAATCGAGACCAAGGGATCACAGTTTCAGGATTGGGAGTCAATCAATTAGGACTAAGATGAGGAAAGGGATGTGAATCTTTGAAATTCTGTACTCTATCCTCAGTTAAATCTCCCCTCATTCTCCTCTGTTCCAAAGAAAACAACCCTAGCATATCCAATCTTCCCTCATAGCTAAAATTCCTCACAACATCCTCTTGAATCTTGTCTGTACCCAACCATGGTCACATCCTTCTTGGAATTCTGTGGCCAGAACTTTATGCTGCGATCTAACTAGTTCGAGCATAACCTTACATTCTATGTTAATAAAAGAGAGTACCCCACATGCCTTCTTAATCACCTTATCTACCTGCTCGGTTATCTCCAGGAATCTGTGGACCTACACTTGGTTCCTCTACAGTTCTCAGAAACCTCCCATTTATTGTATATTCCTTTGCCTTATTTGTCCTCCCCGAATACATTACCTCACACTTCTCCAGATTAAGTTCAATGTGTTGCTTTTCTGCCCACCTAGCCAGTCCATTGATATTTCCCTGCAGTCCACAACTTTCTTCCT
The DNA here is from genome assembly GCF_017639515.1 of Carcharodon carcharias. Taxonomy (NCBI): domain Eukaryota; kingdom Metazoa; phylum Chordata; class Chondrichthyes; order Lamniformes; family Lamnidae; genus Carcharodon; species Carcharodon carcharias. The sequence goes on along the minus strand of NC_054472.1, from coordinate 178,599,595 downwards.
CACTGTCACCCACATAGCCAGTTTTTGTATCATCTGCAAACTTCTTAATAATGCCCCCTACATTTAAACCTAAATCATTGATATATACTACAAAGCGCAAAGGATCAAATACTGAGCTGTGAGGAACACAACTTGAAACAGTCTTCCAGTCACAAAAACACCAATCAACTGTAGCCCATTGCTCCCTGGATTGTCAATTTCGATCCAACTTAGCACTTTTCCTTGGATCCCATGGGCTTTAACTTACCTTACCAGCTGGCCATGAGGGACCATGTCAAGATCCTTGCTAAAATCCTTGGAGACTACATTAGCCACACTAACCATTGGTGTAGAGGTTCAGTGATGAACTTATTGAACAGCGAAGCAAGGTCAGATGGCCCTATAGCCTATTCCTGCTCCTATGTCTTAGGTCTTTAGATTGTGAAGTGAACGGGTCTCCAGAGCTGATCACCAAGGGAACATGTTACCAGTGAGGAAATAATTATAACCTTCAGGCTTTGAGTCAGATGGCTTGTCATCTGTAACAAGTTTGAGGCATGACAACTGGAGTGTGACATCTGGCGTGCAATGGATAAAAGGTACATGAGATGAAACAGGCCCTGTCACGGTACTGCTCATGGCTAGTGATTGGATGCATTATGTTATAACAGCGGGGGGTTCCAGTCAAAGGTATTTTGTTTCACCCTGGGGCATAGAGTTACAGGATGATAGAATGATGTAGCATGAAAGGAGGACATTCGGCCCAGCATGTCCATCCTAGCTCTTTGAAAAAGCGATTCAATTCGTCCAACTCTATCTCCATAGCCCTCCAGGTTTTCTTTCCTTCAAGCATTGAGTAGTGTTGTAATTTTATTTCTTATTTAAGTTTGAAGCAGGACAGTTATTTTTTTTAAAATTCGTGGGGCTGTATTTCAAAGGGAATGGGGTGAAATTTTTAAATGTTCCCTTATAAAGCCTAGATGGGGTTTGCATTATAGAACTGGGAAGAGCAGGGACAGGACAGATGGTGCCATCATTCAAATAGAGATGGGAAAGCTGGCATCAGGGGCTCAGGGCAAAGATCAGGCAGCAGGACTACATTTAGATAAACATATTTTCTAGCTGGAGTGGTGAAACCAGGAGTTAGATTAATTTTACACCTTTTTTAGTATAGCTTGTGGCATGGAAAGAGTTCAGCTCAAGAGTAAAATGGGATGTAGAATTATAGAATGATCCAGTACAAAAGAAGGCCAATCATGCCTCTGCCAGCTCTTTGAAAAACTACCCTTTTAATTCCACTCATATATAAACATACTAATTAGGAGCAGGATTAGACCAGTTGGCCCCTCGAGCCTGCTCCACCATTCAGTAAGATTATGGCTGATAAGATTGCAAACTCAACCCCACATTCCTGCCTACCCTCAATAACCTTTCGCCCCCTTGCTTATCAAGAATCTGTCTACCTCTACCTTAAAAATATTCAAAGACTCTGTTTCCGCTGCCTTTTGAGGAAGAGAGTTCCAAAGACTCACAACGCTCTAAAAGAAAACATTTCTCCTTATCTCTGTCATAAATGAGTGAATGGTTATTTTTAAACAGTGATCCCTAGTCAAGATTCTCCCACAAGAGGAAACATCCTCTCCACATGTAGTCTGCCAAGACCCCTCAGAATCTTATATGTTTCAATCAAGTCACCTCATACTCTTCTGAACTCCTGTGGATACTGTCCAATCTTTCCTCATAAGGCAATCCAATCATTCCAAGTATTAGTCTAGTAAATCTTCTCTGAACATCCTTTCTTAAATAAGGAGGGCAACACTCTACGCAGTTCTCCAGATGTGGTCCCATCAGTGCCCTGTATAACTGAAGCATAGGCCAGGATTTTTCCTATGGCGGGCGGGCTGGGCAGGAGCGGGCGCGGAGCCGATCGTGGGCAGCGATCGGCTCCACGTCGCCATTTTGCACAGGCGGGCCAGTTAAGGCCCGCCCAGCGTAATACGCAGCCGGTAGCGCTCAGCGCTGCCTGTGTGGCTGGTGGGGAGGAGGGAGAGTCGGGGCCAGTGCTCTTTCGTGCATGCATGCGTAAGAGTGCAGCAATCTCCCTGAGGCATGGAGCTGCCTCAAGGATATTGAATGGATATTAAAATCATAAAAGAATTGATTTTAAAGTTTATTTAAACATGTCCCCTCATGTGACTGTGTCACAGGGGTGGGGATATGCTTTTATATTTATGAAAAATAATTTATTTATTTAATAAAAGCTTCAAGAAACCTCATCCTGCTCACAGATGAGGTTTTCTGAAAAACGTGAAGGCCACTTGGGCTTTCTGCCTGCTGCCAACCTTCAGGTTGGACAGGCAGCATTTTCAAGCCAACTCCAGTGCGCGCCTGCCGAAAGAAATATTGCGATGGTAGGTGATGACGTCAGGATGCATACCCAACGTCATTGCACGTCATTTTACACATCGGCATGTCGGGCCTGCCCCTGCGCGCCGACTGGAAGATTCTGCCCACGATCTCTCTCCTTTTGTATTAAATTGCCCTTGAAATGAATAATAACATTCTATTAGCTTTCCTGATTACTTGCTAGACTGAAAACTAACCTTTTGTTATTCATGCACTAGGAAATCCAGTTCCCTCTGCATCTCATGGCTCTGCAATCTCTCACCATTTAGACAGTATGCTTATTTTTTATTCTTCCTGCCAAAATGTACAATTTCACATTTTCCCACAATATACCCCATTTGTCAGAACTTTGCCCTCTCACCTAACTTATCTCCATTCTTTGTAGCCTCCTTATGTCCTCTTCATATTTTACTTTCCTACCTATCTTTGTGTAGCAAGTTAGCAACCATACCTTCAGTCACTTCATCTAAGTCATTTATATAGATTGTGAAAATGTTGAGGCACCAGCACTGATCCTTTGGCATACCACTCATTACATATTGCCAACCAAAAATTGACCCATTTATGCCTACTCTCTGTTTCCTGTTAGCCAGCCAACCATCTATCCAGGCCAATATGTTACCCTCCTACACCATGAGCTTTTATTTTCCATAATAACCTTTGATGTGGCACCTTATCAAATGCTTTCTGGAAATCTAAGGGCAGTGCATCCATCTGTTCCCCTTTATCAACAGCACATATTACTTCTTCAAAGATCTCCAATAAATCAGTTAAATGTGATTTCCCTCTCACAAAACCATGTTGACTCTGCCTGAATACCTTAAATTTATCTAAGTGCCCTGCTATAACATCTTTAATAATTGATTCTCTCAGTTTTCCTATGACAGATGTTAAGCTAACTGACCTGTAGTTTCCTGTTTTTTGTCTCTATCCCATTTTGAATAAAGGAGTTACATTTGCTATTTTCTAACCTAATGGAATCTTCCACGAATTTAGGGAATTATGAAAAATTCAATCCAATGCATCAACTATCTCACTAGCCACTTCTTTTAAGACTCTAGGATGAAGTCCATCAGGACCAGGTCCAACAATTTGCTCAGTATCACTTCCCTGGTGATTGTAATTTTCCTGAGTTCCTCCCTCCTTTTCAATTCCTGATTTACAGCTATTTCTGGGATATTACTTGTATCCTCTATAGTGAAGACCGATGCAAACTATCTGTTCAATTCATCTGCCATCTCTATATTTTCCATTATTAATTTCCCAGACTCACTTTCTATAGGACAACCCTCCCCGCTCTTTGTACAAAGCTCCGCAAATCTTTTTTCTCTTCAAGTATTTATATTTTTCCTCTTGTTTAACTTTAGCAAGTGGGTGCTGATTGAGGCATTTTTTTCATTTATTTTAATGGAGAAAGGCCCTATGAAAAGCCTAAATTAAGTTCTCTTTTTTAAACAGAATGGGGTTTAGGCATTGGGGTTTTAGGCTTTAGGTCTCATTGTTTCTTAAGCTAGACAATAATAATAAGGATTAAAGTGGAAATTAATGCAACAGACCTCAAATGTAATAATTTTTTCAGGACAAGCAATGGGGATCAGAGCCACTGGGCTGATGTTTAAAGTTTCCTTCTTAAGTCAACAGCAGAGAGTAGGCCAGAAGTTGGAACTACCTTCTTTTTCAGGCCTGTACATGGTAACTGGGTTGGGAATATCAATAGAGGAAATGGATGTGTTAAAGAAGGCAGAAAGAGCAGAATTACAAACTTAGCGGTAAGCAAGGTAGGCAATATGTTAAAAAAGTCAAAATTTACCTGCAGTGACACTTTCAAAAGGTCAAGGTTGAAAAGGCAAGATGAGGGCAGAGTTGGGATAAAGAGTTCAGAAACTCCTTCCACAGTGCCACCTGGTGGCAAGACCTCACATCTATGTTGTGACACCCAACTGTTGACATCACAAAGCTACTGCAGCTTCCACTATCTCATATACATTTTATAGCCGACTCTTTAATTTACGTAGAGTTACACAGAGTATACAGCACAGAAACAGGGCATTCAACCCAACTCGGCCATGCAGTGGTTTATGCTCTAATCGAGCCTCCTCTCAGCCCTCACCATCTGACACAATCAGCAATGTAAACACAGAATCACAGAATTGTCACAGTGCAGAAGGAGGCCATTCAGCCCATCGTGTCTGCATCAGCTCTCCAAATGTGCAATTCACTTAGTGCCATTCCACCTACCCTGTCTTTTCCCCGCAATGTTGCACATTATTCTTTTTCAGGTAACAGTCTAATTCTCTTTTGCAGGCTTTGATTGAATCTGCCCACCATACCCTTAAGCAATGCAATTCCAGACCTTAACCACTCGCTGTGTCCTTCTATTCCTTTCTCCTTCATGTGTTTATTCAGCTTCCCCTTAAATGTATCTATACTATTTGCCTCAGTCACTCCATGTGTAGCAGGTTCCAAATTCTCTAAGTAAAGAAGTTTCTCCTGAATTCCCCATTGGATTTATTACTATGTGCTGGAAATAAATAAAATAAATCGATGGGGAAACATTTGGAATTGTTACTGGTTCCATTACAGAACATAGCAAAACAAGGCAGAATAAAAGTAAGCATTTTAGGTCTGACAAAATATTACAATTGAAGTTGTAAGATTGCCAAATTCTGCAATCTGAGGCAAAATAGATATTGTCAGTGATTGTCACCTGTCTTTGGCTCTACGGAGAAGTATGGTTGTCCTTGGAGGATACTGTACACCACTCTGGCACTGCTCCCATAAGTAGGATCATCAGCATCAGTCGCTGTCACTTGTATCACTGATGTTCCTGCACAGAAATATAGTGGTTCATGTAGTTTTTCTCACAGTCCTTCCTGTGCCCTGTTTCATCATTTATTTTTAACCAATATTCTAAAATGCAGTTTATCTTCAAATGGAGGTATTCCTTTTCTGAATCGTTAAAAAAAATCTTGCATTGATATTGTGCTTTTCATGACCTCTGGATGTCTCAAAGTACTTTACAGCCAATGAAGTACTTTTTGAAGTGCATTCACTGCTGTAATGTAGGAAACACAGCAAGCAATTTGCACACAGAACGCTCCCACAAATAGCATTGTGATATTGATCAGGCAATCTGTTTTCTGAGATGCTGATTGAGGGATAAATATTGGCCAGAACACCAGGGATAACACTCCTGCTCTTCTTTGAAATAGTGCCATGGGATCTTTTACATCAACCCAAGCAGGCAAACGAGGCCTCAGTTTAACATCTCATCCAAAAAACAACACCTCTGAGAGTGTAGCACTTCCTCAGCACTGCACTGGAGCATCAGCTTTGATTTTTGTGCTCAAGCCTTGGAATGGCGGGGGGTGAGTTCAGCAAAAACTTGCCCGACAATTATTTGCTAGAAATTGTTATCAGCAATGCTACTGAACAAAGACATAAAGCAATTCTTCGTCAGATTGTGGAACTGATGTTAACTTCTGCTTTTATAAATGAGCATCTCCATGTAAATTTTTGAGTTGAGATGACCTTTTCCAGTGTGATATAATGATATATTACAAGATGTGGGTGGTATCTTATTACCCAATCCTATAGCTGGATAGCCAGGAACATCAGTGTCTCAAAGATCCAAATTAGCCCAAAACTTAGATTCAACAACTTGTATTTAATGCCTTTAACATAATAAGATGCTTTACAGGAACATTGTGAAGCAAAATTTGACACTGAGCCACTTAAGGCAATTTGGGGGCAAATGGTTGAAAGTTGGGACAAACAGGCAGGTTTTAAGGAGCGTCTTAAAGGAGGAAAGAATTCTTTCTAACTGGATATACCTGGGTTAGTTAGTTGCTAACTTTGCAATCACGTTCTTGACTAACCTCTCTGCTTTTGCATACTGTGTAATTGTTCAGAGTGGTTTTAGCATTTGTGAGTTCCAATCCTTTTTTGATTATTTATTCATTCATGGGAGGTGGGCATCGCTGACTAGGCCAGCATTTGTTACCCATCCCTAATAGCCCTTGAGAAGGTGATGGTGAGCTGCCTTCTTCAGCCGCTGCAGTCCAGGCATTTGTCAAAGGATGCTGACAAACAGGCAAATGTGTAACTGTTTTTTAAGATTTTTGTGGGGCTGGGAGAAATGGGAATGCCTCCCTGGCTCACCACAAATAAAGTTCTGATTAGCACAATGCCTTCAGTTTTCACCTCACAAACCTGCAGCAGACTGGACCTCCTGACTACCACAATGTGGGGGCTTCCCAATCTCCCTCCCACTATGACCAGCAAGGTGGAGTGAGCTGAGTGATCGCTTAGCGGCTCCCACAGCTCGCCGCTGCCATTTAAATTGAGGTCCAGGATCAGAAATCGTTTGGGCCTACGTTAAGGCGGAAAAGCACAGCCATCTCTCACCTACTGCACTGGCCAAATTTGACATTCCGTAACTAGTAACTTAACAATGGCACAGGAATAAACCCGGCAACAAAGAACCTGGCAGAAAATGTTGCGGAGGTTGAAGTATGTCTGATCAAAGGGTGAAATGGAGAAGGGAAGATAAAATGTTGAAAACATTTACTATAGATTTAGCAAAATAATAATTAATTCTAGCAGTTTAACAGTATTTTATTTAATTTATCAATTATTTATATCAATGATATTAGTGTTATTCAATGACTATTAATCATAATGTGAGACAAACAACATTAATATTTATGTATTGCAGATGGAATATTAGTAGATATTTTATCAATTGTAATTTTGAATGAATAACCACAGTATCGAGAATACAATGAATCAATGATGATACTGTTGGAATGGGCTCTGCTATTTTGTACCATCCTGCACTTTTCACTATGTTGAAAGATTTGACTGTAGAAGTTTGAATTATATGAATAAACACAAACAAAGTCATTGAATACTGAGGATATAACATGACTATTGCATGGGTACAAGACCAGAGACGAACCCAATGAATGGACGATGGATTGAGCGTGGTGGATTTTGGAACAACAACTAATTTATACTTTCTGTGCCACAATCCACCAATTTCAGAAAATATTCTACTAATCCCACCCAGTAATTTAAAACTAGTGAAAGAAGTTTTTGAAACAAATGTCTTTCTCTTTCCAGAGGATATCTTTTCACTTGTACATTACAGAGTATCTCCTCAAGGTAGCAAAAGCTATTCTTCAGCTACAGAAAGCATTAGACTACACCTAGAGTATTGTGAGCAGTTCTGGGCACCATGCCTTTGAAAGGGTACATTGCTCTTGGAAACAGTAGATTTATCGAAAGATACCTCGGGCTGGACATTATAGCTCCAAATTGAGCCCGCTTACAGCAGGGGAGACACGTAAAATACGAGGGTTGGCAAGCCCAACACCTTCCTGCCCACCCCTGAGCTGCCCCCATAACACAGTAGATGGGCAGGCACTGAAATCAGCAGCCCACCCGCCATTTTTGAATAAATATTAATGATCAGTTGAGCTTGTTACCAATCTAATTGACTGGAACGATACGCTGCCTGCGCCATAAAATGGTTGGCGTGGTAACGGCAGGCCATTTTTTTATGGAAACTGCTGAAATGGCAGGAAGAAGGCTGGGGTATGCCCTTTGGGTGGTGCCCTGTGCACATCGATGGGAGCGCCCCCGCCCCTCCATTATGATACCCCACTTTGTTCCTCCCTGCCTGACCTCAAAAACTCTGGCTGATAATGAACATGCAAATGGCACATGGAATGAACAATGACGGAACTGACACGCATAACTATCATAGACAAAGTTAGAAGAGTGTCAAGCATAACAAGCTTTTATCGGCTTACCCACAGGAGACATTTCGGGGATACTGGTCATGTATGGACCATCAAGAAACCTTGGCTCATTGTCATTGATGTCCTGTATTTTCACAATAAACTCAGACAGGGGTTCAACGGGCTTGTTTGTTAACCGGTCGACAGCTTGTGCACGTAATGCATAGTACGCCTGTTCCTCGCGATCCAGCCTTTTGGTAGCGTGAATGTCCCCCGTACTCTCATCAATAATAAAGATGGATCCTGCTCCTTCTCCCGAGAGGATGTACTTGACAGAACCATCTCCTCGATCAACATCAGAGTGAAGCTGGTGGTAAATAAGAGTAAAATTACATTCATTCAGTTCATCAGTCAGCTCTCAATTATAATGTAAAGATATTCTCATGCTGAAGCTCCATGTTCTCAACCTGCCTTACAAATATATTGGATAATGCATATATCAGTCATATGATTAGCAGAAATGTTTTATGTCTTTAACTGGAAGTAAATGAGAATGACATGTTTTAAGGAAAGACCTGAAGGGAAAGTTTGTATTTATGTAGCTCCTTTTTATGTTCTCAGAGCATCCCTTAGCATTTTATGGCTAATGAAGTACTTTATGAAATGCAGTCACTGTTGTAATGCAGGGAAAGTGGCAGTGAATTTGCACCAAGCAAATCCCCACAATAAGCAATGGAAATAATGACCAGATAGTCTGTTTTAGTGATACAAAATATTGCGCATGATGAAAATCCATAATTAAAACGGAAAATGCTGTAAATATTCAGCAGGTCTGGCAGCTGTGGAGAGAGAAACAGAGTTAACAGGCAGAATTATGTTGGTGTTTGTTGCATTTGAGTTGTCAGGGGGCAACCTGCAGGGGAGGCAGCTAGACACAGACTCAGAACTCCAACACATGTCTTATTGATGGTGATGAGATTGTGGAATGGGAGCCTCAATGTGTCGTGGCCAAGAGCCATCTGCTGGCCTCGGCGCCGCACCTAGTTGCGACTCCTTCCCATGGGCGCTAAGAGCCGCGTGTTATTCAAAGTGATGGATGCCGAATGTGTCCAAGGTGGCCACTGGGGGAGAGAGTTGGGAGCAGCAGTACTATATTCTGGGGACTGATCACCATTAGAGTGGACAGGAGCCGCTGGAGGCCTCAGATGGGCCACTGTGGTTGGGGTGTGGTGTGTGCGTGCAGAGTACATGAGCGATCAGCCCCAATAATTGTTCTTCTTTGTTCTGCAGGCAAAAACTGAGAACAATAGCTGGGAGCATCAGCAGACTAGTGGTGGGCACGCCATGCTGCAACACCTAACCACACATGAGGAGCAGTCCATGGAGCTGGGGAGGAGGCAGGCGGCCAGGTCGGCAGGTGTGGGTGAGGCTGGGGTGCAGCGGCCAGGTATTTGAGGGCCACAGTCCCATCCACTGTCTCCCCACCATCCAAAGCACTGATGATTGCTGCAATCATTAATGCAGCAACACTGCTCATTCACAGACTGATACAGGCAGACGTGTGGGTCATACACAAAGGTCCCTCAGCCCCTTGAGGATGCGCGTCTCTAGCACATTCCAAAGTCGCCTTATCCCATTTGTGACCACTATCCCCATGGCCTAACATGCCATGGCATCGCTGCTACACATCCAAAGACTTATTGCATCTTAGGAGGGTTTGTACCTGCACCACCCTTTCAGCCAGTGCGTCCCACATTTCTCTGTCCAAAAGGTCCTCAGCACCTCACCCGTCAACCTCATGGCACTCAACTTAAATAAATGTCACCACGTTAGTCATCCCTGCGCCAAGCAGAAATGTTGCCTTTTGTCCACCTGTTCTATGCCCCTCATAATGGTAGGAAGGTCAATGACCTGTCAATCTCCTGTGCCCCACAGCAAATGTCGCAAGTGTATGCAATGTTTCCTCATAACTCCAACTCTCCAGGCCAGCATGCATCCAGGTCAGGAACCTCTGCACTCTCCCCACTCCAATGCCATCACTCCCATGAAGCGCAGGTCACAACTGAACACAGGAGTGTGGCTGTGGCCTTGACAGTGTTTTCTGCACTTGCAACATGACCTCCCTTTTCCTATATTCTATTCCTTGGCTAATGAAGGCACATCTGGCTTTGACCTTGTTAAACGCCTTATGTTCCTGTTCTGCTACCTTAACGGGTCTGCCCAGCAAGGTCCCTGTAATCGTCGTGACTTCCCACGGTCCTACGAGTACTCATGTATTCCCATACCTTGCTTGTCTTGCCCAAGTGCTTAACCGCACACTTATCCACATAACATTCCAGGTGGCATTCCTTAGGCCATCAGACCAGCCTGTCTGTATGCACGTGCAATGTTTGGGCCTCCTCTTGACTATTTACCACCCCACCAATGTTCATCTCCTTAGGTTCTTGAAGGGTGAGCGACTTATGAGGCTGGGGGGGAAAGGGATGAAAGGTGTTACTGACTGAACACTAACTGATGCACTGTCCTTGTTGTTAATTTCAGCATCACAACCGTATGGCCGCCCCCACAGAGACCCCCTCCACACCTGAAGGCCAAGACTTGCAACTTGCATCATATCATTTCAGCGAGCCAGGCACCAGCGCAGTGACAAACACTTCGGTGGGGATTATGATGTCAGCTAGTGTCCCTGGGCACAGTGGAGAGGGCACTCCACAATCGCTGGAGGAGATGGCATGGACAGAGAGTGCCGATGGCGCCAGCAGCCGGAGGACTGCAGGGGACCAGGCACATGCTGAGTCAGGCAGTAATGATGTGCCTCTGGAGATGTCAGCCATGCAGCAGCTGCAGGACAAGCGGCAGCGTGCGCGGGAGCATCTGTCAGGGTTGCATGAGGGTGTGCTTCACTTGGTCTCTGTGGTGGAGGAATCCAGGCAGAGTGTCAGTGATGACATGAACCTCAGGACAGAGCTTCAGGCTTCCTCCATTGAGAGATTGGCGACTCTCATGGAGAGGGCCTTCCATCGGATTGAGAATCTTCTGATTGGGTTACGCTCTGGCCTGCAAGCCCTCACAGAGCTAATGGCCACAGGTGGTCATTCGCAATGTGGGAGATGTTCTGGGCACCAAGTGTCGCAGCTCGGTGCCCATCCATCTGCGGTGAGCAGGGAGGTCCAATGTGACCTCACGTCGGCACAGCAGCTGCCTGTCGTCACTGTGAGCTCCTCTCAGGGCGCTCCGGATGAGGGCAGCAGCTCCTCCCCCCCTCTGCCAGTGACCGTTGCATCCGTTGAGGCTGTGACAACTGGGGAGGTGCCGGTTCTGGAACTGGTCACTCCCTCCCAGGCGGGGCCAGCACAGGCTCCACAGACCAGAGGATGGCCGCCAAGGTCATCGAGGCCAACAGGACAGCAGAGTCAGCAGGCTGTCTCACAAGGCACTCCGAGCGATGGGGCGGCACCTAGATGTAGCACCCACAAACGTAAGCATTAGGCACATTAGGCATTCCACGGGTTTGTCACTGGTGATTTTGTGTTGGCCCTAGATTAGGGAATATATCATTATGTACGTCTGAGTGACGTCTGTGCTTTATTTTGGTGGGAATAAAGTCCACTTTTCTGACCATGGCTGAGGGTGTTTCCTTTTTGCTGCATTTGTATGTTTCATAGACATCTCATGAGTGTTTGAGTGGACATTGATGTTTCTGTACTAAACCCTTAGTTTCAGCTGATGAGGTGGAAGATGTAGCACCTAAGTGCCATGTGTGGAAGCGCCAGGCAATGCTGGTCCTGCTGATCCATGTGTGTGGAGCTAGCTGAAGGTTCATTAGATTAAATTGTCCTGGGTGTCCTTGCCTCCTGGTATAGTAGCGGGTCGGCGTGCTGCCCCTCATCATCGCCCTGTGCTTCCTCACCCTCTGAGTCACTGCTGGATTCATCATGTGCAGCCTCATCCACTGCGTAAAGGTCTTCATCATCAACTGCATCTCCCCTTTCCAGCGCAAGGTTGTGCAGAGCACAGCATGCTACCACTATCACAGAGACGTGATCTGGGGGTTCTGGAGTGCGCCTCCTGAGTGGTCCAGGCAACGGAAGCGCATCTTGAAAAGACTGATGACTCTCTCCACCACAGCCCTTGTGGTGCAGTGGCTCCTATTGTAGCGCTGCTCAGCTTCTGTTCTTGGATGGTGGAGAGGTGTCATGAGCCATCTTCTGAGGGGATAGCCCTTGTCAACCACCAGCCATCCATCCAGCCGGGCTGGAGCACTGAAGAGCCCCGGCACCTGGGAGTGTCTGAGGATATAGGTGTCGTGCGAGCTGCCTGGGTACCTTGCACAGACTTGTAGAATCAGCATCCTGTGATCACACCCTATCTGCAGGTTCATGGAGTGGAAGCCCTTCCTGTTGATGAAGGCACCGGGCACACCTGCTGGTGCCTTATGGCCACATGTGTACAGTCTATAGCACCCTGGACACGGGGGAAGCCAGCAACGGCCGCGAAACCTCTGGCTCGCTGTGCCTGACTTGCCTGGTCACAGCGGAAGTGGATGAAGGTCAATGCCCGTCTGAACAGAGTGTCTGTAACCTGCTTGACAGCTGATTGGGAGACACTGCAAAGATCACCCACCGAGCCCTGGAAGGAGCCAGAAGCATAGAAGTGGAGGGCAACTTTGAGCTTCAGAGCCACTGGCATGGGGTGTCCATCCACACAGTTGGGGGAGATCTCAGGGCCAATCATCTGACAGATAGAATTGACTGTTTCCATTGACAGACTCCTTTGGCACTGCACCTCGGACATATTGAGGTAGCTGTTTTGCCACTTGTATACCCTGGCAGCAGGATAGTGGCGTCTTTTGCGGCCCCTTCCACCTTGGGCAACCTCTTGGCCCTGTGCTCCTTTTGCCTACGCCTGACCTCTCAAAGGTGGCTCCCCTAGAGGCCCATTGTCCACTCCTGGCCTCCTCCTTATTCTATCCCTCCCTTCCGCCTCAGAGTAGCTGCCTCCAGTGGAAATGTCAGAATCCATACCCAGGCTAAATGGAGGCCTCTGGAAAGCTGCAGGCCCGATAAAGATTACAGTCTGCCGACTGCTGAGCTGAAGCTTCAAAGTACAGAAAAAGCTATTGGAAATCGATCTGAACTGCTAACAATCACACAGGCACGTTTAAAATATTCTGCATTAAATATTTCAAAAAAGACATTAACAACCCCTCTGAGCCCACATATCCCGCCCGTTGATGAGGTTTGTTAAAAAATCAGTTACCTGCCTGCCCATTGGACCTGTGTGCTGAGGTGAAGATCGCACGGGCGCCTCAAAATCGGCTTCAATTGCCAAGTTAAGGGCCTTAACAAGGCCTTTAATTAATGGCGGGCGAGCGTCCTGCTGCATAGTGCGCCCGCCCACCTAAATATCACAATGCCGCACGGGACGATCTGAAACGTTGGCTGGGATTTTCCAATCGGGACTGGAAATTCCCGCCGAAAGTCAATGGGCTTTTGCTGGTTTGCCAAAATTTCCGCCCCACCCTCAACGGGTCCCGCCACGGGTGGGACTGGAAATTCCCAGCCTTTAACTCTGAATCACTCTCCACAGATGCTGCCAACCTGCTGAGTATTTCCAGCATTTTCAGTTTTAATTAGAGGTTTCCAGCTCTGGAGTCCTTTGCTTTTGTATGAGGATAATTAACTCTTTCTCCCTTCCCAAAAATGCCTCTGATCTGTAAGTATTCCTGAGCAACATTTATGGACCATTGTAGAGCCTGCAATTCACCATTGTGCCCTGTCAGATATTTATGCCTTAGTGTGTCTTACTAGGCCATCCTTGGTCTATTAAAAACACCTCTCTGATAATTATTGTCAGCCTACCAATGTCTACGCAGTGGAATATTTTCATTTTAACTGTCAGCTTCAACATGTTGAATTATACTCTTTATCTTGTGAAATGGTTGCAACAAGCTGAGGGTGCTGACAGTTGCAATAAGAGAAAAAAAAGGCACAATTCAAACATTTTAACGTCTTGAAGGATATTTTGTGATTTCATTAAGAATCTCACACATCTCGAAATAAAGCAACACAACGAGATTTCAAATGAGCTGTGGGATGAGCACTAAACATTTCATCCTCACATCATCACTTTCATTCCATGATTTCTTTTCCTCTTATATCAACCACAATACTTCATTTAGCATTGGACCTGTCTGATGACTGTCACAAGTCAGCTACAGACCCACTTGCAAATCTGAATCAATATTTAATTATAGAGAGCAGTGATCACAGAACGAGAAGTCAATTTAGTCTGATAGGAGTAGAAAGTTGGACCTCCCACGATGGGAATTCAGCTGTAATGTGACATTCATACTCATCCCCAGTGGGCAACTTTCCTTTCATAAGCTGCCAGGGAATAAAATATTAATATCTTCAATGGGGTGGAGGCAGGGGGATTTGGAGATCTGGAGTCCAACTGTCCACTCTACAAAACGCTCACATTTTCTGTCAAGCAACATTGAGTTGGTAGATAATGGAGAGAGTCCGAAGAATGTCCCCCTCAAGGGCAGTGACTGCCTGGGAAGAACAGAGGGAAAGAAATATATGAGAGGGAATTGGTTGTGTCTCACCAGCAGAGGAATAAGAATCCTTTGTTTTAATTAAAACATCACTGGCTCATCCAGAATTTATTGCCCATCCCTAATTGCCCTTGAGAAGGTAGCGGCGGTAAGCTGTCGTCTTGAACTGCTGAAGTCCATGTGGTGTAGGGACACACACAATGCTGTTAGGGAGGGAGTTCCAGGATTTCAATGACAGTAAAACAATGGCAATATATTTCCAAGTCAGGATGATGTGTGGCTTGAAGGGGAACTTCCAGGTGGTGGTGTTCCTAGGTGTCTGCTATGCTTGTCCATCTAGGTGGTAGCAGTCACTGGTTTGGAAGTTTTGTCAAAGAAGCCTTGACAATTTGCTGCAATGCATTGTAAAATGTACATTAAATGCTGCATTAAGAACATGCTGCTAAGCAATCGTGTTCAGTATTCTTTGAAAATAGTGGCACACTTTGAGAATCTGTGGCTAACAGCTATTAAGCAAAGTAAGGCAGGCATAGCTATAAGCTCAATCTGCCAGTGATGGCTGCTGATGATCTCCCATTCACAAATCAGCCTTGTTAAATACCTGAAGGGGGAGCATTTACTTTGGACAAAAGAGCATGGGGTTGTGATGAATTGGAAATATTTCTTCCGAAGGCCACAGGCTGGACAGGCCAAAGGGCCTCCTTCTGTACTGTAACATTATATGTTTAGTAAAATGCTTCTGTCCTTTGAGTACAGATAGGACCCAAGATTTTTATTGTCACCTACATTGAACACAACCTGGCAATCACCAGTTCTAGGCCTTGATCAGTTTAAAAGGTTCTTTTAAGTAATGTATTTGGGCCTGATTTTAATTGTAAGTGCACAGCAAGCAGAGCTTGTCCACTGTCCCAGTGTTACCATCATGAGGCTGGAGCTATTTTTAAATTAATTCTTATTTGTTCATGGGATGTGGGCGTCGCTGGCTAGGTCAGCATTTATTGCCCATCCCTAACTGCCCTTGAGAAGGCGGTGGCACACTGTCTTCTTGAATCGCTGCAGCCCATGTGGTGTAAGTACACCCACAGTACTGTTAGGAACAGAGTTCCAGGATTTTGACCCAGCGACAGTAAAGGAATGGCGATATATTTCCAAGTCAGGATGGTGAGTGACTTGGAAGGGCGCTTGCAGGTGGTGTTGTTCCCATGTTTCTGCTGCCCTTATTATTCTAGGTGGTAGAGGTCTCAGGTTTTTAAGTGCTGTCTAAGGAGCCTCGATAAGTGCCTGCAGTGCAACATGTAGATGGTAAACACTGCTGCTACTGTGCATCAGTGATTGAGGAAGCGAATGTTTCAGTTGGTGAATGGGCTGTCCCGGATGGTGTCCCTGGGTGGTGTCAAGTTTTTTGAGTGTTGTCGGAGCTGCACTCATCCAGGCAAGTGGGGAATATGCTATCACACTCCCTGATTCCCATTGACTCCAGTTTTGCTAGGGCTACTTGATGCCAGACTCAGTAAAATGCGGCCATGATGTCAAGGGAAGTCACTCACCTGACTTCTTGAGTTCATCTCTTTTGTCCATGTTTGGACCAAGGCTGCAATGACGTCAGGAGGTGAGTGGTCCTGGTGGAATCCAAGCTGAGCTTTAGTGAGCAGGTTATTGCTGTGTAAATGTCACTTGATAGCACTGTCGTTGACCTCTTCCACCACTTTTCTGATGATTGAGAGTAGACTGATGTGGCAGTAATTGGCTGGGTTAGACTTGTTCTGCCTTTTGTGGACACGATATCCTGGGCAAATTTCCACATCGCCAGATAGATGCCAGTGTTGTAGCTGTACTAGGACAGTTTGGCTAGAGGCTCAGCTGGTTCTGGAGCACAAATCTTCAGTGCTACTGCTGGAATATTGTCAGAGCCCATGTAGCCTTTGCAGTATCCAGTGCCTTCAGCCGTTTCTTGATATCACATGGAATGAATTGAATTGCTGAAGACTGTTATCTGTGATGTTGGATCATTCACTTGGCACTTCTGACCAAAGATGGTTGCAAATGCTCAAGCCTTCTCTTGCATTTTCAATTTCAGGGCCTTATTTACATGAAGGCAGTGAGCTGTGGGTACCAAACTGGCAGAATGAAGCAGGTGGTTGTCTGAGGGGGTAGGGTGGGGAAAGCTAATCAACCAGAGCCTGTGAGTAGGCAGGCCATTTTAGGGTGCCCCGCAAGGCCTGGCAGTAGGCTACAGATATATTTTTAAGGTAGCCCTGGGAGGAACTCGCCTATTCTTCCTGACCCAATAAAAATGGACCTTAATAATAACTTCAGCAGATTTTTCAACAGCCTCCCAAGATCTCTGTTAAGGTGGCTCAATGTTAAGAGCACAACTTGCATTTATATAGTGCTATTAATACAATCAAAACGATCATGCTTCACAGGAGCATTATCAAGCAAAGTTGACACTGAGCCACCAAAAGATTTTAGTTCAGACGTTCAAAAGTTGGTTAAAGAGGTGGGTCTTAAGCAGCAGCTAGAAGGACGAGACAAAGATAGAGAAGTAAGGGATTCATGGCAGCGCAGCCAGCATTCCCTTCTGTGGGCTCACCCCCATCCCCTGACTTTTTAGCCAGGGTACCAGGAAATTTGACTCCTTGGCTAATTCAGCCTCATATCTTGAGAGCCTCCTCTCGACGAAGGCAGACATAAATGACAAAATTCATTGTCGCCTCCAATGTGCCAGCTCCGCCTTCGGCTGACTGGGGAAAAGAGCATTTGAGGACCAGGATTTCAAACCCAAGACTAAGGTCATGGTTTACCAGGCAGCAGTGATCCCCATGCTCCAATATCCTTCAGGGGCTTGTCAATCTACAGCAGGAATCTCAAAGCACTGGAGAAGCACCACAAGCGGTGCCTTCTCCAAATCTGGCGGCATGAAAGGCAGTCCAACAGCAGTGACCTCCCTCAAGCCAACATGCCTGATGTCAAGGCACTAATCACTCAAAAGCAGCTCCGCTGGGTGGGACATGTCGTTCATATCCTGACAGCAGACTCCCAAAGCATCTGCTCTACTCTGAGCTTGATCAGGAGGTGCCCAGAAGGACAGCAGAAATGCTTTAGGGATGTCCTCAAAGCGTCCCTGAAGGGGTCAAACATCCTGCTGACTCATGGGAGACAATGGTTTGTGGCCAACCAACCTGGAGGAGACTCATTCAGGAAGACACCAAACACATTGAGAGACTTTGTTGGGAACACACAGAGGTAAAGTCAAGGCATCAGAGAGAGTGCACAATCCTCCCGACACCTCACCTACCCAACCCTCCAAGCACAACATGTCCCTCATGTAGAAGGGTAAGCAAATTGTGCATTGTACTTATCAGCCAACTCAGAACCCATCAAACTGGAGTGGAAGCAAGTCATCCTCAATCCCGAGGGACTGCCTAAGAAGAAGAATGACATTGGCAACAGTAATTTCCAGGTTAATGGTAACCACTCAGTTACCATTTTTGTTCTTTTCCAGACCCAGCTTGGTTATATATCTCCATGTATCCAATAAGGAGGAGGAACTCCCATGTAACAGACAACTTTAATACTCACCATGCATAACAATTGCAAGCCTTCTAATATGGAGGTGAAATTTTCTGTGCCAGAATTTTAGTCTCTTCTTATCCCGAATGTTCCACTTAATGAAGCTCCCAAAAATCACTATGTCCATGAATGACTGAACTAAGAACAATGCACAACAGCTCTGGAACCTACACCCAAACATCAGATATCTCTACAACCCAGGACAAAGCACTATCATGCTCCTTAAACTCCACAGGGGCATTGAGAAACTCACAAGGCTACAAATGAATTCTTGACAGCATTTCAATTGAAACTGAAGA
Organism: Carcharodon carcharias; assembly: GCF_017639515.1. NCBI lineage: Eukaryota > Metazoa > Chordata > Chondrichthyes > Lamniformes > Lamnidae > Carcharodon > Carcharodon carcharias. The sequence goes on along the minus strand of NC_054472.1, from coordinate 178,581,035 downwards.
TTTGATATTACAGATCTGAGAAATAAAAGTCTTGACTTTCCAATTGCTGTTATTTTAAAACCAACAATAATCCACTACTTGCCTGGTGTTCCAATTAAAACAACATTGATAAGGAAAACGCAGCCAAAGTTTCCACTTTTATACAAGAATTCTTACTGTTACACATTGGGCTGGAATTCTATGAAATATGATGACATTGCAAATGTCTTATAAAGTGAGGTATTTTTGATTTTTTTTTCCCAATGAATTTTATACTAATTAGGATGTCAGGGCCGGAACATAGAATATTTTCCTTCACTAAGCAGCCAGGATTAGCATCCAATTCTGTCCAACTGTCCAACTCACAATTCATTGGCCCAAGTTCCAAAAAAATTATCTTACATTAAAACAGTGGCTTTGTCCCAAAACATTTTACAATTAGAAAACCATAGAACCATAGAAAAGTTATGGTGCAGAAAGAGGCCATTCAGCCCATTGTGTCTGCACCGGCCAAAAAGAGAAAAATAAACTAGCTGCTCATTTTAACCCCACTTTCCAGCACCTGGCCCATACCCTTGCAGGTTACTGTGCTGCAGATGCAGATCCAAGTACCTTTTAAATGAGTTGAGTGTTTCAGCCTCAGCCACAAATTAGGCAGTGAATTCCAGATACCCACCACCTTCTGGGTTAAAAGTTTTTCCTCTTGTCCCCTCTAATCCTTCTACCAATCCTCTTAAATCTATGCACCCTGGTAATTAAACTCTCAGCTAGGGGAAACAAGTCTTTCTTATCTATCCTATATAGGCACCTCATAATTTTGTACACCTCAAACAGGTCAACCTTCAGCTTCCTTTGTTCTAAGGAAAACAACCCCAGCCTATCCAATCTCTCCTCATAGCTGCAATTTTCAGGCTCTGGCAACATTCTTGTCAATCTCCTCTGCATTATCTCCAGGGCAATTATGTCCTTTCTGTAATGTGGTGACCAGAACTGTACAGTTAATGAAGTACTTATAAAGTATGGTCATTGTTGTAAATTAGGAATCTCGACCTCATTTGAACTCATCTATCCTCTCTGATGCACTTTAGCTGGAGGGGTTACAAAGCATTTAAAAGCCATTCAGCCCAACAGATTCATGCTGGTGTTAATGCTCCACATAAGCCTCCTCCCACTTCTCTTCTTCTGACCCCATGAAGATAACATTCACTCCTTTCTCCCTCATACGTTTATCAAGCTTTCCCTATACTATTCGCCTCAATTACTTGTAGTAATAGGTTCCACACTCCGCAGTTTAATGGTATATGTTTATGTACAACTTGTGGTTTACATTACACTTGGCTCCATTACATTACATGGATGTTATTCATAGAAGTAACCTAATATTTATGAATCTATAAGAGCTATATCCATCTTATGTCTCCATACCCCAAGCAATCCACACCCCATGAAAAGATTAAGAAAAAATAAAAAGCATTCTTCATCCCTGCCTTGTCTTCCCTTGCACACTGCTAAAGATGCCAACTCATGCTATAAAATGGTTGTGCAGGTGTAATGATAATATCACTGGGTCAGTAATCCAGTGACCCAGGCTATTACTATGGGGACATGGATTCAATTCCCACTCTGGCAGATGGCAGAACTTAAATTAATTATAATTTGGAATTGAAAGCTACTCTCAATAATGGTAACCATGAAACTATCATCAATTGCTGTAAAAACCCATCTAGTTCACTGATGCCCTTTAAAGAAGGAAATCTGATATCCTTACCTGGTCTGCCCTACATTTTACTGCAGACACACAGTAATACAGTTGACTCTGAAATGACCCAGTAAGCCACTCAGCTTATTGCTGTGACACCCACATCACATTAAAGAATGAGTTTTTTTTTAAATAAAAGACTCCTTCCTCCTTGCATGTTGTTTACCTCTTAAGATGCCAGCTTATGCTATAAAAAGGTTTCATTGGCTTCCAGTGGCACAGAGTCCATTCCAAATCCTTTTTGTTGCTCTGGTGCCTGTTTCAACCTTCCTTTTTTACTGAACACTTGCTTTCTTTGCAACAACCCTCCCCTCCCCAGCTCCACATGTGCTCTGCCACTTACGGCAGGTACTTTACTTTTCATTCTTTTACAGGATGTGGGCATCGCTGGCTAGGCTAGCATTTACCGCCCATCCTTCATTGCCTTGAGAAGGTGCTGGTGAGCCACCTACATGAACCCCTGCCATGCATGTAGGGTAGGTACATGCACAGTGCTGTTAGGGAGTCCCAGGATTTTGACCCAGCCACAGTGAAGGAACGACGATATATTTCCAAGTCAGGATGGTGAGTGACTTGGAGGGGAACTTGAAGGCGATGGTGTTCCCATACATCTGCTGCCCTTGTCCTTCTAGGTGGTAGAAGTTGCAGGTTTGGAAGATTCTGTCAAAGGAGCCTTAGTGAATGTTGCAGTGCATCTTGTGGATTGTACACACTGCTGCCACTGTACGTTGGTGGTGGGAGGGGAGGAAATGTTTAAGGTGGCGGGTAGGAGGCCAATCAAGTGGGCTGCTTTGTCCCGGATGGTGTCCAGCTTCTTGAGTGTTGTTGGAACTGCACTCATCCAGACAAGTGGAGAATATTCCATCACTCTCCTGACTTGGGCCTTGCAGATGGCGAACAGGCTCTGGGGTGTCAGGAGGTGAGTTACCCACCATAGAATTCCCAGCCTCTGACCTGCTCTTGTAGCCACAGTTTTTAAATGGCTAGTCCAGTTCAGTTTCTGGTGATTGGTAACTCCAGGGATGATGATAGTGAGAAATTCAGCAATGGTAATGCCATTGAATGTCAAAGGAGTTGAATTATCTCTTGTTTGAGATGGTCATTTCCTGGCATGTGTGTGGTGCAAATGTAACTTGCCACTTGTCAGTTCAAGCTTGAATGTTGTCCAGGTCTTGCTGCATTTGGACGTGGACTGCTTCAGTATCTTAGGAGTCACGAATGGTGCTGAACATTATGCAATCATCTGTGAACATCCCCACTTCTGACCTTGTGATGGAGGGAAGATCATTGATGAAGCAATTGAAGATGGTTGAGCCAAGGACACTACCCTTTGAACTTCTGCAGCAATGTCCCAGGACTGAAATGATTGATGTCCAACATCTTCCTTTTGCCATCTTCCTTTGAGCTAGATATGACATCAACCAGTGGAGAGTTTTCCCCCTGATTCCCATTGACTCCAGTTTTTCTAGGGCTCCTTGATGCTACACTCAGTCAAATGCTGCCTTGATGTTAAGGGCAGTCACTCTCACCCTGACCTCAATCACTCTTGCATGCTCAAATTCTCTTCCTAGGCCTGTTCACCTTGCTACTTCTCCAACTGCAGAAAGCCCTACAAAAAAATCGTTCCTCTCCATTTGTCCTCTTGTCAACCCCCTTCTCCCCAAACTTCTGTTTGTGACTCCTCATTTCAACTGTGCAGCACCTTGGGTAATTTTATGCCATGAAAAGTGCTGTATAAATATATGATGTTTATAAGCATGTCAATGCTTTGCAAGCTTACTGAATTGCATTACAGTGGCTGCTTTCATGGCAATGGCTAAAACGAAGAATAAAAGTCTCTTCTGTCAACAATTTATTTCAAAGGTACCAAATCCAAACCACCAGTGTCCGGCTACATTGCAATAAAAAAATGCCATATTATGCACATTTCATCTTTATGACATGCTTTATAGCCGACCTCCTTAAGACTTTGTCCTTCATCAAATTTGTAGAGATAGACCAGCAAATTTTCCTTTAAAAGGAGTGCAGCTTTTCTGGCTTTCACTGATTTTTATAGATTTCATATATTTGTAAATTAAACATGTACGGGCACTTGCTCAAAGTGGTTATGGAACCAATGTTAAACTTCTGGTGTTAATGGAATAGAATAGGAGATTTTCATCCTGCCTCTGTGAATGTGTCTCTCAATGGTCTGACAGGGTAATTCATGAGCAAAGTCATAATGGAGTCATGCTGAGCCCCCATGAGTTGTAATAAAAATCAGGTGGAACCACTCAGTTCTCCATGAATCAGTCATAGGCATTTGGGGGATTTCAAACAATTACTTTGACAAGGACTTTGTTCAGAGGCAAGATGTCAAGGCCTTGGAGAGCTAGAGTACAGAAAAGATTTACTGAAATTGTAATAGGGACGAAAGACTTCAGTTACATGGAGAAACTAGAGAAACATTGGTTGGCCTCTTTTTGAGCTGAGACAAGGTTAAGGGGGATTTGATAGAGGTGTTCAAAATAGGATAAATAAGGAAGAGTCATTTCCATTGGCAGAAGGGCTGATAACCAGAGGATGCAGATCAAAGGATCCAGAGGAGAGATGAGGAACATTATTTTACTCAGCGAGTTGTTATGATCTGGGATGCACTGCCTGAAAGGGAATTGGATCAATAATTGAGAAGTAAAACATTTGCTAGGCTAATAATGGGAAAGAGCAGTGAAGTGGGACTAATTGGATAACTCAAAGAGCTGGCACAGACACAATGGGCTGGATAACTCCCTTCTGCCTTGTATTACTTGCTGTTAAAAAAAAAGTGAAGGAATCTGTCTCATAACCCAGTACCGAAGATAAATGTGTTACCACTTGAGCAATTTAAGAGCGCGTGAATGCAGCCAGCAGGCATTGAAATCACACTGTGAGATGCTGGGATCCATTGTTCTGGAATTCCTCTCCACGCTATTTTAGCAGAGGCACAACTCACTTATTGCAAAAGAATTGATGCCTCCATTAAAATAATGCAGAAATGAATTTCAGCCAAAATTCATTAACGATCACATGCTTAGGCCTCAAAGCATCCTTTCAGGGACCAACATTTCTGACGAGGAGATCAATTGAAAATATAAGGTTAGCGTTGAAAGGAGAAGGGAAATGAATGTTGCTTACCTTCCCCACGTATAATGGGTCTGTGCCCGTATATTCCTCCAGCACAAAGAACTGATTCCACACCCAGCCCCGTTTTACCCGCTTGTGTGTTTCCCCCGACTCTCCTGTTGGGAGGCGGGACTCTGACACTGGCGATGAAGGATCTGATTGTCTTGTTCCGTTGAGGCATAGGAATAGTGTTATTATCACCAGCGAATGGCAGAGCCTCCCGTCTCTCGGTTTCATTTCTCACCCCAGAGGGAACCTTGACAGAATCACAGGCACTGTTCCACTTGGCTTGGCAGCAACAGCCTCAGGCAACGTTGTCAGTCTGGAGTCCAGAGATAATAAACTTGTTGCCGGTTGGTCTGAAGAAACTCACTGCTGCAGAGTAAATTTTATTGAAGAAATGGACACCTAGTACAGACAAAGATAAGAGCTTCTGTCAGTTAACTACTTCACCAACCTGTGACATTCTGCTTAACATGTTGAATGACAAGATCTAAAGGCATCTGAGACAAATAATGAGACCATGCCTTCGGTTAAGCGTAAATGGTACATGGGTATTGTATTGCATTGAAACAAGAACGCATTATAGAATATACTCATTATACTGAAAGAACTATTTGCAAAGCTGAATATCTTAACTTGTGTTTTTGGTGTCCATTTTATATTGTGAAGTTGCTTCAAGGCCACTTCTTAAGCCAAATTGGAACAATTTTAAGTGTCATACTGGACTCGAAAAGTTATTTCTGTTTCTCCTTCCACAGATGCTGCCAGACTGGCTGAGCACTTAGATAAAAACAAAAAAACTGCAGATGCTGGAAATCCAAAACAAAAACAAAAACAGAATTACCTGGATAAACTCAGCAGGTCTGGCAGCATCGGCGGAGAAGAAAAGAGTTGACGTTTCGAGTCCTCATGACCCTTCGACAGAACTTGAGTTCGAGTCGGACTCGAACTCAAGTTCTGTCGTTGGGTCATGAGGACTCGAAACGTCAACTCTTTTCTTCTCCGCCGATGCTGCCAGACCTGCTGAGTTTTTCCAGGTAATTCTGTTTTTGTTTTTGTTTTGGCTGAGTACTTTCTGTTTTTATTTGAGCTAATTGTATTTGGGTTGCTGATACATCAAATCCAAATAAGATCTGGATTTTCTTGAACAGGTCTCAAAGTTACAGATCCTGAATTTAGATGCCTCCAAGTTCAAGCTTTTGAATGTTTATTTCCATACCTTCTTCCTTATTATTGTTACTATGTACATTTTTGTCCTGGATTTTTATGGATTGTGCGAGGTTCAACACACTAGAAAATGTTATTTTGCACCCATTGAGATAGTAAATATTAGACTCAGAGCCCCAGGCTGTTAGAAAGAAGGACTTGCATTCATAAAGCACCTTTCACAATGTCTCAAAGCGCTTTACAGCCAATAAAGTACTTTCTGAAGTCTGGCTACTGTTTAAATGTAGGAAACAAGGCAGATAATTTGCATGCAGCAAGCTCCCACAAACAGCAATGTGGTAATGACCAGATAGTCTGTTTTTGTGATGTTGATCAAGGGATAAATATTGGCCAGGACACCAGGGATTACTCTCCTGCTCTGCTTCATAATAGTGTCATAGGATCTTTTGCACCTACCCAAGAGAGCAGAGAGGACCTCAGTTTAACATCACATCTGAAAGACAAACGCCTCTGATGCTACTGCACTGAAGTGTCAGCTGAAAATTTTGCACTGAAGTCTGTGGAATCAGGTGTGAACCCACAACTTCTGACTCAGAAGAGAGAATGCTATCAACTGATCCATGGCTGACAATAGGTCAGCAAAAGCAAATGTGAAATATTCTTCTGATGGATCTGTCCTATACTAATTGTTCTTCTAAATTTACAACACAGCTTGTATCTAGCCTGCATTTAGCACACTGCTGGTGCATGGTTGCAAACCCTCCAGGATTGGCTTGGAATCTCCTGGAATTGAAGATCAATCTCCAGGGCTGTCTTTTTTTAATTCGTTCACAGGGAGTGGGAATCGCTGGCTAGGCCAGCATTTATTGCTGTGTGCAACACTGCAGAAAAACCATCAAGACATGAAAATAAAATTTTTCTGTCATTTTCTTTGAACATTTCTCTTTACCAGTTATAAAAATATTGAAAATGGGATGGCAAAACTGCTATTTGGCTGACGGTCAAGCATCATCCAATTGTGTAATGAGTCTTTTTGCTTTCCAATTGGTGTAGGGAGGCAGTGCATCACAAGGATGGATGTGTTGGCCGATTAATGGCTGGAGCGGGGGGGCAAGTCATGTGATGAAACCTCCAGGAGTACATTTAATCACAGTTGGCAGTCCTATTGCTGGGACTTGAATGCAGCCAAGCAACTTACAACATTTCCTTGAAAATGTACAAATATAGAGTTAGAATGTAACAGAGAGTCAACCCATGAGCACATTGTATTTCTGTTGCCCTTTTAGAAGATCACTAAAGAACTTTGCAACAACAACAGAAAACACAAACCATGTAAAATTGAACCCAGCATCTATCATCTTTAGTAAAGTGCTCTTAAATTGCTCCATCTAACATTACTCCTGTCCTTTGAAAGCACATGCCATCTTCCCCCTTTGCAGATAACATTTGGCACTGATCTCAGAGACTATGCTGTTTTTTTCAATAATTGAGGGTCATCCAATTGTCGAGTATTGTCTCTCTGCATTTACTTAACCAACATAGGGCTGGTCATCACAGTGATAGATTTATAGGCCCATGTGGATCTACAGAAGCATCATTTCCAGATGGAATCATGGGGCTAAATTTTCCTGGCTCCGTGCTGATGGGCTTGGTAGGGGCCCATCGTGCCTGCGCCAGCCCTTTGGTGGAGCTATGGAGTTTATTCTATCGCTCTTTATCCATATCCCTGCAAACCTTACCCTTTGAGTACTTACTCAATTCCCTTTTGAAATTCACTATGGAAACTAGTACAACTGAAAACCTAGCACAAAGGAAGATGGTACCTAGCACAAAGGAAGATGGCTGTGGTTGTTGAAGATCAGTCACCTCAGCTCCAGGACATCACTGCAAGAGTTACTCAGGGTATTGTGCTCAGTTCAACTATCTTCAGCTACTTCATCAATGACGGTCCATTCATCATAACATCAGAAGTGGGGACGTTCGTTGATGATTGCACAATGCTCAGCACCATTCACGACTCCTCAGATACTGAAGAAGTCCATGCACAAATGCAGCAAGACTTGGACAATATCCAGGCTTGGGCTGACAAGTGGCAAGTAACATGTGTACCACACATGCACCAGGCAATGACTATCTCCAGCAATAGAGAATCTAACCATAGTCCCATGACGTTCAATGGCATTACCATCACTGAATCCCCCACTATCAACATCCTGAGGGTTACCATTGACCAGAAACTGAAATGGACTAACCATATAAATACGGTGGCTACAAAAACAGATCAGAGGCTAGGAATCGTGCAACGAGTAACTCACGTCCTGACTTCCCAAAGCCTGTCCACCATCTACAAGGCACAAGTCAAGAGTGTGATGGAATGCTCCCCACTTCCCTGGATGAGTGCAAGCTCCCACAACACTCAAGAAGCTTGACAGCATCCAGGACAAAGCAGCCTGCTTGATTGGCATGGCATCCACAAACATTCACTCCCTCCACCACTGATGAACAGTAGCAGCAGTCTGTACCATCTACAAGATGCACTGCAGGAATTCACCAAGGCTCCTTAGACAGCACCTTCCAAACCCATGACCACTACCATCTAGAAGGACAAGGGCAGCAGATAGATGGAAACACCATCACCTGAAAGATCCCCCCCAAGTCACTCACGATTCTGACATGGAACCATGTTGCCGTTCCTTCACTGTCGCTGGGTCAAAATCCTGGAACTCCCTCTCTAACAGCACTGTGAGTGTATCTACACTTCATGGACTGCAGCAGTTCAAGAAGGCAGCTCACCACCACCTTCTCAAGGGCAACATGGGATGGACAATAAATGCTGGCCCAGCCAGCGAAGCCCAAATTCCATGAATGAATTACAAAAAAACTGCTTCTGGCAGTGAATTCCAGATCATAATTAAGAGAGTAAAAAATATTTGCCTTTCTGCCACTTACAATTGTTTCTCCTTATCATAGAATCATACAAATTTATGGCACAGAAGGAAACCATTCAGCCTACACTGTCCATGCAGGATAAACAAAGAGCTATCCAGCCTAATCCAGCCTAATCCCACTTTCCAGGTCCACAGCCTTGTAGGTTATGCACTTCAAGAGCGTATCTAAGCAAGTAAATGTCCTTATTTCATCTATCAAAATTGTTCATAATTATTAAGGCTTCTATAAAATCTGCTGGTAACCTCCTTTGTTTTAAAGAGACTAATCTGTAGTCATGCACAGTAAATAATGTAGGTGATTGAGGAATGGTATAGTTCCACAACTCGCCCAGGGCAATATAGAATCACATAGCACATAAGTAGGCTATTCGTCCCATCATGCCTGTGCTGGTCCTTTGAAGGAGCTACCCAATTAGTGCCTCGCCCCTGCTCTTCCTGCATAGCCCTGCAATTTTCTTCTCCTTGAGTATTTATCCAATTCCTTAGTTGTAACTTTGGCTCATTAGCAGCCACTAATTGAGTGACTGACATGATTGTTAAATGTCAATGCATTCAAAGATTTTTAGGTCTATCTTTTCCTCCAATTTCTGCGCGTGAAAGTATTTTTCAGATTCCCCCACAAACTCCCTGATGTAGGAACATAGCACAGGACAGTTATAACCATGCTGAAGAAGGGATTTGTGGCTTTGGCTGAACTCCTCACTGACATCAATTAATCCTCTTCGACCCTAGGGGGAGGATTTTCCCCTCGACGGGAGGGCGTGGGACAGCCGGGAAACGGTCCGCCGCACCTGATTGGGCCCCAACTGCGATTTTACGCTGGCTGGCGAATTAACCAAATTGAAACGCACACTGCAGCGGTGGGAGCGGCAGGAGCTCAAGCGCTGAAGTTCACACATGCGCGCGTGTGTGTGCATTTAAAGCTCTTTGAGGTACAGAGCTGCCCCCAGGGAGCTGAAGATTTTTATCAATAAAAATAAAGATTTTTAAAATAATGAAAACATGTCCCCTCATGTGACTCTGTCAAATGCACACTCCATCACATGAGCACTGACATGTTAAATATGAGTGTATGAAGTTTTTTTTTAAATCACTGGTCAAAACCTCATCCAACCCGTGGATGAGGTTTCGCCAAAAAAGTAAAGGCTGCTTGGCCTTTTCGCCCACCCGCCAACCGAACAATTTAGACTTGAATGTAGGAGGGTTGATTAGTAAGTTCGCGGATGACACGAAAATTGGTGGGGTGGTAAATTGTGAGAAGGATAGCCTTGGATTACAGGAGGATATAGACAGGCTGGTCAGATGGGCTGATCAGTGGCAAATGGAATTTAATACGGATAAATGTGAGGAGATGCACTTGGGCAGGACAAACAAGGCACGGGAATACGCGATGGACCCTGGGAAGTACCAAGGATCAGAGGGACCTTGGTGTGCATGTCCACCAATCCCTTAACGTAGCGGGACAGGTAGATAAGGTGGTTAAGAAGGCATATGGGATACTTGCCTTTATTAGCTGAGGCGCAGAATATAAGAGCAGGGGGGTTATGCTGGAACTGTATAAAACGCTGGTTAGGCCACAGCTAGAGTATTGCATGCAGCTCTGGAATCCACGTTATAGGAAGGATGTGGGAGTGCAGAGGAGATTTACCAGGATGTTGCCTGGGCTGGAGAGTTTTAGTTGAGGAGAGGTTGGATAGACTGGGGTTATTTTCCTTGGAACAGAGGAGATTGAGGGGGGAACATGATTGAGGCATATAAAATTATGAGGGGTATAGATAGGGTAGACAGGAAGGAACTTTTCCCCTTGGTGAAGGGATTAATAACCAGGGGGCATAGATTTAAAGTAAGGGGCAGAAGGTTTAGAGGGGATATGAGGAAGAATTTTTTCACCCAGTGGGCAGGGGTAATCGGGAACTCACTACCTGAAAGGGTAGTAGAGACAGAAGTATTTGGATGTGCACTTGCAATGCCATGGCTATGGGCCTAGTGCTGGAAAATGGGATTAGAATAGTTAGTTACCTGTTTGACCAGCGCAGTCTCAATGAGCTAAAGGGCCTTTTTCTGTGCTGTTGACCTCTATGACTCTATGCCTCTATGACGGGCAGTGAAAAATTCCAATCAATTGGGTGATTAAGGGCCTCAATAGGCTACTTAATTGTCGGTGGACTCCTGCACGCGCCCGCCAACCGAAATATCGCGCAACTGCATGATGATGTCAGGGCACTCGCTTGACGTCATTGTGCGTCAACATATGCTCGTTCGGGTGGGGCACATGCACCCCTAACGAGCCAAAAATTCTGCCCTAGGATATACATGAGGATCGCGTGATGTACAGTGACAAGAGTCCCTCATGTTTTTGTTTTATTCATTGGATGTGGGTGTTGCTGGCTATTACCCACCCCTAATTGCCCTTGAACTGAAGGCAGTTAAGTACAGCAGATTTCCTTCCCTAAAGGACATTAATGAACCAGATGGGTTTTTTTTTCAACAGTTGACAATGGTTTCATGGTCATCAAGGCTTTTATTTATTGAATTCAAATTTCACCACCTGCCATGGTGGGATTCAAACCCGTCCCTGGAGCATTACCCTGGGTCCCTAGATTATTAGTCTAGTGACAGTACCTCGGCACCATTGCTTTCTCCATGTTAATGGCATGTGTCAGTATATTGGTGCATCAGTCACACTGGAACTCAAAAAAATCTCAAGTAATCTTTAAAGCTGTAACCTAAATGGATAGACATGAGCAAACATATCAATCTCTGATTCAGTGATGTCCCTAAATTATTGCAATAAACCTAGCAACCGTTACAATTCACAGAGGCATGGATAGCAAAATCAATAGATATTTTGTAGTAATCCTAACAAGCAAAAACTCCAAAGGAACCACAAAGTAAAGAAGATTCAGTGTATTGACTCTTATATTATAGACTAGAGTCCTGGAGAGTAACAGCACAGAAGACCCTTCAATCTGTCCTGTTTTGTGCTGGCAGTTTGAAAGAGCAGTTATGCCTAAATCCACACCCCCACTTTTTTGTCCATAACCCTGTAAGTTTTTCATTTTCAGTAACCTGTCTAACTCCCTCTTAAATCGTTCATGAAATCAGCTTCCACCGCCTTTTCAGACTGAGCATTCCACATCCTGACAGTTCTCAAAGTGAAAAGATTTCTCATCTCTTTTAGGTTTTTTGCCAATGCATAGGCGATGTATGTTGCAGTAAAGAGCCCCTTTTATCGGGCAGCATTTAACTCTTGTGGGTTTAGCTCCAGAATATGTTGTGCTGAATTTCAATGCAAATCTTGAACAAATGTTTTCCAATTTTATTAAATCATTGCAAGGCGCTACAGTTCTGAATTGTATTTCATTTTACAGAACTGAACTTTGTTGTTTTCAATGTTAAGACATGAGGGAATAATCTCACAAGGCTGCTTTCAGCTTTACTCTTGGCAAGTTCTCCCAAATCCGCTATGAGCAATTTTAACTTTAAGTGAATAAAATAACAATCTCGACTCAATCACTCATTGAAGGAAGAAAGGACCTACATTTCTATAGTGCCTTTCATATCTTCAGGACTTCCCAAAGTACCAAATCTTTATAAAGTACTTACTGAAGCGTAGTTACTGTTGTAATGTAGGAAACACAGCAGCTAATTTGCGAATAGTAAACTCCCACAAATAATGTGATAACGACCATGCCATCTGTTTTTCTGAATGTTGGTTGAAGGTTAAATACTGGCCAGGGCACTGGGAAATCAACCCTGTTTGTCTTTGAAATTGTGCCATGGGATTTTTTACATCCACCTGAGAGAGCAGACGGCACATCAGTTAGTGTCTCATCTGATACCTTCAACAGAGCAACAGTCCCTCAGCACTGCCCTGAAATGGCAGCACAGGTTACGGTTTTGCATTATACAAACCTCATTGAAAATTGGGACAGAGGTGTAATGGCAGCTGAATCGATATAGGCTTGTTTCACGCTATCAAAAGTCAAAAGTATTCTCCTGGGAACCACATGCCACATATTTTTACTTCCTGTATTCAATCATTTGTATTAGTCCACAGTGAACTCTGCCAATATTCATTTGTGATCTCTTTTCAAGCTTTTGCCTGCCTCCCCTTGGCATAACAGCTTCATTACAGTTCTTAATTTCCATGGGATTCTCCCGATCTCCCACTGAAATTTCAGCATAAGATCAGTGGAAATTCCCGTGAATCATTAGAAACTTTTAGCCATTGGTCTTCAGGGATTAAACCAATCACATGGAAGTTAACTCAGTTGGCTTGATGGCTATAATGTGATGCAGAATAATGCCAACAGCATGAGTTCAATCCCTATTCTGGCTATGGTAGTTCATTCAATCCTGCCTCCTTGACTTGCCCCATGCTTGATGTGGGTGGTTCTCCTCAAGCTCTATATAACCAATTGTCTCTCTCTAATGGAGGGAGATACCTACATTCCTTTATGGACTTTGGCTAATGCTCTTATGTGCCTAACAAGAAAGTAAGCCATTCCTTGCTCTGCTTTTTACTACAAGCAGATTGTACTCTGAGTTTCTCAGCAAGAAGACATCTTCTTGTATGGACACATCATTAGCCTGGAATGGGGGAACCAGCTAGATCCATTCCCATTGGATTTGAGCACCTTTCTGGACATCAACTCAGTATTCAGACTCTTGCTTCAGCTTTGCAGGACTCTCTGGAGTGGGACTGTCAACTTTCTGATTCAGAGGCAAGAATGCTACACTGCGCCAAGGCTCCCTGCCCACTGTTTACCTAGCTGAATAGGAATGTTTCTGCCAATCAGAAGCACAACAGGAGGGTTAATAGTTGCATGATACCTTTCATGTTCTGATTTGGTGCCAGGGCCATAGTTACTGTTTAAGTGACCAGCAGTGGCAAGTTGGAAAAGAGCTGAAATTTGAGCCAAAGCAAAGTTAGATCTGACATATCACCTGCACCCCATACAAATGATTTGTGGCTGAATAAAATAACATAAAGCCACTTTTTTGGCTGCTCAAGCAAGCACACCTTCCATTTGATGCCAGTGGTGCCACACATAACTGAAATATGTGGTTTCAGATACATTTACTGCCTAAGGGGTCCGCAGATCTCCTGCCTCTTCACTCCTTGATGCTGCTCCCAATATCCCTGAGAGAGTTGTGCTTTTCCCAGCATGGATTGAGGTGGGAAGGGAAGCAGGGAGGGGCGAATTGGATAGCACAGTGACGAGCATGACTACCGAAGCAATGCCAAGTGCAAACACGTTACTGTGTCTCAGCTGACTGTCAACCAGAGGGAAAATCATACACATGCGTATGATGCATTTTGTTAGGAAGAATAAGGAGGTCACATACTTCTTGGAAAATAAAAGTCTGAATAGTAGAAAAGCAAACAGATTGCGGTGTGCAGGTCACTAGATGTAACAGCAGAAATTAATAAGGCCAGTAAAAGCACTGGGGTGCATTTCCAGATGAATAGTATTGAAAAACAAAGCAGTTGCATTAAACTTCTGTAGAACTTTGGTTGGACCACACTTGGGGTACTGTGCACAGTTTTGGGTTCCACATGATAAATATGATATATTAGCAGTGGACAAGACACAAAAATGATTCACAAGGATGATATCAGAACTGAGAAGTTATATCCATCAGGAGAGATTGAAGAGGCTGAGGCTCTTTCCTCCAGAAAAGAGGTTAAGGGGCGACCTAACAGAGGTCTTTAAGATTATAAAAGGCTTTGATAGAATACATATAGAAAACTTTTCCACACAGGAGGGGGTCCCGAATGCAGGGTCATAAATATATGACAGTCACTAATAAATCCAACAGGGAATTCAGGAGAAACCTCCTTACCCAGAGAGTGGTAAGAATGCAGAATTCACCACCATATCATATAGCTGAGATGTAATGCATTTTAAGAGAAGCTTAATAAATACATAAGGGTGAAAGAATAGAAGAAGATGCTGATAGGGTGAGATGAAGAGGGATGAGGGGATGCTGATATGAAACATAAACACGAACACTGGCCAGTTAAGATGAATGGCCTGATTTTGTGGTGTAGATTCTAAGTAATTTTAAGTATGTCTGAAATGAATGATACAGTAAGCAGCCTTCACTTTAACCAAGAACACAGTAAAACCGCAAGCAGCCCTGTCACCAATCATCAAACTAGTCATCACGGCCCTACTGTAAGTGTGATGGATTGAAGTGGGAGGCTGAAGTTCTTTAACCACAAATGTAGAAAATGTTTCTGACATATAATGTCGGAACGCAATCAGTAACAGAACTGGGGAAAGTAATTTTCTTTCAAATCCCCCCTCAGCAGTGTACAACTTACACTTTGTATCTTTAAATCAATGTTGACATATGCAAAGGTTTATGCACAAACTGCTACTGATCTGTTTTTTAAAATGTTTTCCTTCCCTTAAGAAATCATTCAAAAAACACAAAGATTAATCATGTAAATTTTTTTAAAAGTCGGAAAGAGAAACATACCAAGGTCACTGAATGCAAATCTGATAAGGAAGGTGACCAGATAATATTCATCTGTTCTTGTTATGATAAGCAGACATTACTGCAGTCTCATTAGAGGTTACTCAGTGACAGTGCCTCAGGAAATAATGCTGAGGGACCACCTATTGTGACAAGGCCCTGAAGTGTTTGAAGAAAGGTAGATTGAAGATTCTTCCGGCATTGCAGCTTTTCTTTCAAATGTAGTTTTCTCTTTGTAGCTCCAAGCCTTTGTGGATGTTAACTCATCGAGAACACTAAAATCCCCCTTGCAGTTTGCAGGATCTAGATCAGGATGAAAACCACAAATGATGGGAATCTGAACTAAAAACAGGAAACATACAGACAATCCCGCACAACACAATCATTTAACTTCAAGCTTCCAGTCCGACTGACTTTCAGCATTCTCTGTTTCTGATTTGCCGCTGTTGTTCAAAAAGTCAGCATGAGTACGATGGTCTGAATGGCCTTCTTCAATGCTGTATAATTCTCCAATTTGATGTCATCTACAAGTCAGAGTACTAAGATTCAGCGGCAGTTTAATGCCTTCTTACATTGAAAACATACAAATGAGTTTATAGAAAAGATGAAAGAAAATACTTCTTGATAAATTATAAAACTGAGGTCGAACTTTCGGAACGAAAAGATTTTCCACTTTCCCTACAGAATATAACATATAACATATGTGAGATGCTAAACCTGGATTCACTCAACAATTAAAATGCTGAGTTACAAGTAACGCAGAAATTGAGTTTATTTTCTTTTAACAAAAATTCTTTGAGCAGCTGAAGGAAGGGATATGTCCAATACTGTGGAAGTGTCAAAAATATTGAATGCTACTTAATAGCAAGGCAGTTCAAAGTCAAGTTTTGTTTAAACCTACTATTCCATCAGAAAATAATTATCCTGGGGATTACTGATTTAAAGGAATTATTTGTGTTCACTGTTGTAGGTGTATGTGCCAATGTTTCCTCTTATTTTACAAAATATGTATGTATGGCAACTGCCAATATTGTCATGTCACAGCTCACTGAGGATATTCAGTCATGATGGAGCAGTGAATATAGAACATAAGAACATAAGAACTCGGAGCAGAAGTGGGCAATTCAGCCCCTCGAGCCTGCCCCGCCATTCATTACAATCATGGCTGATCTCATTTCGGCCTCAACTCCAATTCCTCGCCCTCTCCCCATAACCGTTCAACCTGTCACTCATTAAAAATCTGTCTATCTCCTCCTTAAGTTTATTCTTAAATATGCCTCAACTTTGTTATTGGAGGAGTACAAACAGAAGCATTTGCATGAAGGCAGTTGTGTTTATTTGCTGGCTTAGCTCTGTGTTTAAAAGAGTATTTCCTCGGACTCCACTGTGCCACCTTGCTGTGCCCAGTCACATTTTTGCTCCCTATCTCAGCTACTGCTGTAGCAAGTCAAGACAGAAGGTATCGCAGAGCACATTGGCTGTAAGTCAGTGTGATCAAACACGATTAACTCCCTTTGCCAGATGACACAAGACTGCTTGGGCTGCATCCTCTTGCCAGTAACTGCCCTGAATATTCTCATGGGAGCATTTTAAATGGACCGAACATACTGTAGGTGTGCATCTGCAGTACACACACACACACACACACACACACACACGCGCACACACACACACACACACACACACACACACACACACAGTGTAAAAGGGCAAAACAAACATATGGCATTGTAATAAGTACTGAGCTACCTTAGTCTCTGCACTTTCCAGAAAAAAGGCTGATGAAGACAACAGCTACAAATGGCTAACAGAGCAGAGTTTAATACAGTTTAATACCAGCAGAATTCAGAAAGATGCTAAAGGAACTGGTTCACAGTATTCCACTACTGGACATGAGTATTTCTATTATTTATTTTTATAATAAGTTTCCTTTGTTTTATCGTTCCGTTTTGTCCATCTTAAAAGGGGCCACATTTAATGCTTGATACTGCAGCAACTCTATGGCTTTATTGGAAAAGGCATTGTATTTCACTGAAATGCAAGATAGCTGCCTACAGGAAATATCATCCATTTTTACACTAGGATTTGTTTTTAACCCATTTATTGTTTACATTCCTTTCGTGTTAACAATATGTCAACACAGTTCTGACCAGCAAGAGCACTGGCCTACCTGCTGCTACCTCTTTAATCCAATCTTTAGTTGTCCTGCCATTGCACCAGCTTGAGAGATGTGGAAAAAAACATACCCTCTTCTCACTGTCTTCCTCATTTACTTTCCAAACCCTGGCTGCAGAAGTATTTCTCTAGGAAAACACCAAGTGAAAAAATATCAACTATGACTGTTGTTTCATCCAGGCAGGGATCTAATAAGATTCTCGCTTTCTCTCTCTCTCTCTCTCTCTTTCTATGTAGCATCCTCATTGTCCAAGAGTTCCTAATCATGGTTTATGCTATAATACCACTAGGGAGCAAGGTGAGGAGTAAGGCCCTGAGAACTACCTTAGAAAGTACAGCAATTGAACCCTGTTGGCCTTATTCTGCACCACCCTATAGCCATCTAAGCTAACTAGCGCCCTCTAATAACAGTACAGCCAGTATTGAAGATAAATGTATGGTTTAATTTAAAGACCTGGTTAAGTGTTAAATTAGGTCCATCACTAAGAGTCATAAAATCATACAGCACAGATGGAGGCCATTCTGTCCATCATGTCTGTGCCAGGTCTTTGAAAGAGCTGTCCAATCAGTCCCAATCCCCAGCTCTTTGCCCATAGCCCTGCAAACTTTCTTTCAAATTCCAACACTTTTTAAAAGTTACTATCTAATCTGCTTCCACTGTCCTTTCAGACAAGTCTCACTGCATAAAAAAGAAAATCCTCTATTCCCATTGTCCCCCACCCCCCACTGGATTTTTTGCCATCTTACTTCTGTGCCCTCTGCTTACCAACCCTCCAACTAGTGGAAATTGGTTCTCTTAAGGATCTACTCATAAAAACACTTTGTCATTTCGAACACCTTTGTCAATTCTCCTCTTAGCCTTCTCTGCTCTAAGGAGAACAATCCCATTCAGTGTCCTCCTCAAGAAACGGCACCTTCTCACAACATCCCTTAGAACCTTCTCCCTCCAGGAGGCGCAGTCAATTGTCTTTTGAATTCATTGATAGGGCCTCCATCAATACTTTTCCTGGTTACTTATTCCACAACTCTATGACTAACTGCCCATGCAATTCCAATCAACTGCCCACTGTAAAACTGGCACAATGATGATTTCCACCAACTGGCTCACAAGAAGGCTACTCATAGGCCCAGGCTGGCATAACTCTTGGGTAAAGAGCAGGTTGGGATGTGCATGGAGGTTGTGATCGTGGAGGGAGTGACTGTAGGCTGGCAATGGCCTACATCATTCTTATGTAACCTGGAGAAATGATCCCCTTGCTCCTCCTGCCACTCCAACCCCTCGAAAAGTAGTCCTGATCTTTTTTGGGCCCCTTCTGCTATACTGCCAGGCAAAATGCCATCAGCTCCTATGTACATCATAGGACCCCAACTGCCATAGATTAGTGAGGCTCCCGCCTGATTGAAGCTGGTCTGCAAGGACTCTGGTGAAAGTAAAGTCAGAGTTGGTACATTCACCATCTCTATTTAACTCCCTGCAGCTTTCATGTGGAGGGAGTTAAAAGCCCCCCAGAATCATCCTCGTAACTTACCTCTATACACTCTCAGGCATCTCCTCATCAATTAAAGACTCTGAGATTCAGCATAAGTTTATACCTTTCATGCTGCGAATTCTAGGAAATATTATGAATAAATTGCTCAACACAAAAAACATCCTTTCTATAATTACACTACCATCACTGCAGATGAGGTTGTGTCTGACACATTATAAAGCAAACCTAAGATTTGAACTCTTTCCCTCAGCTATTGTTACCAGTGCCATACTTGCTTTTGTCACTGTAGCTGAGTATTCTTACTGTAATAATGATTATTATACAGTTATCCACTCTAATCCAATATTTACCCTGATATTTACAGCATTGTTTCAAACCTCAATCCTTATTTCCATGAGTCCATACTAATGAGTTCACCTTGAACACATTTAATTGTATCTGCCACCTAACGGCCCTAGTTA
This sequence comes from Carcharodon carcharias, assembly GCF_017639515.1. Lineage (NCBI taxonomy): Eukaryota > Metazoa > Chordata > Chondrichthyes > Lamniformes > Lamnidae > Carcharodon > Carcharodon carcharias. The sequence continues at coordinate 178,561,423 of NC_054472.1, read as the reverse complement.
TCGAAACAGTGTTTCTTATTTCCTGTTGCCCTCCTATTTTGGTGTCATCTGCAAACTCGGGAAATTTTCCCTGCTGATCTTTCATCCAAGGGAATATTATATCTTAAAAATAGTTAAGGTCTCAAGAACAATGCCTTGTGTTGCCAAATAACCTCTCTTCAGCTGGAATAGCTTCCACTCATAAAGACAATTTTCTATCCATAGCGGGAGAGGAATTCTGTGTCCTCTTATAATTGCTGCTAATTGCTGATGTGCGACCTACTCCAATTCCAAGTACAAAATACTATCTCGACCTCTTCTGTTTAGAATTTAACTCAAATCTTTAAGAAATATTAAGGTTTGGCTAAATTGACCTCATTTTCCTGAATCAATGCTGACTAGTCTTCAACAAATTATGCTTTCCAAGTGTTCACCTACAAGAAAATATGCATTATCTATAAAATTTATGCCGAAGCACACCCTCTATCATGCAATCTTATGGCTACACTCACATATGTAAAGCATATGGGACCTTTGGTTTAATAAATTGAGGCAGAGAGGACAGAAGGAAAGAAGTACTGCTAAGCCTTCAGAAATCACTGGTTAGGTCGCAGCTGGGGCATTGTGTTAAATTTTGGGTACCGCACTTTAGAAAAGCCATCAAGGCCTTGGAGGGTGTGGAGGAGATTTATTTGAGTGAGGCCAAGGACAAAGGAATTCAGTAATTTGGAGAGACTGCAGAAATGAGGATTCTTCTCCTTAGTACAAAGAAGGTTCAGGGAAAATTTAGTGACATCGTTCAAAGTCAAGAGGAGTTTCGATGGAAAAAAAAAGGAGAAATTGTTTCCATAGGTAGGAGAGTCAGTAACCAGAGGTCACAGATTTAAGATGCTTGACAAAAAAGCCAAGAGAAAATGAGAATTTTTTACTCAACAATTTTTTTTATAATTTGGAATTTGGAATTATTTGAAAAGGTGTTGGAAGTAAACTCAATTGTAACTTTCAACTGGGAAGGAGAGTGGGGGATTCATTGGATAACTCTTTCAAAGAATTGGCACAGATATGATGGGCTGAATGGCCTCCTTCCATGCTAAATGGAATTATGTTTGCATAGATTGCCTTGCTGCATGCTATGCAATACATGTATTTTGCTAATCAAGTATCATGTATACATATGGACATGATGCACCATTAAGAAACTAGCACGTCACATAAGTAACTTTCTTAAAACTGGCAAGCATAAACTTCTGTGCCAGGCAGACCGTACACATCGTACAACATATGCCTGCTCCAATAACTGACATTGTAATGAAGAAGAGTCATACAGACTCGAAACATTAACCCTGTCTCTCTCCACTGATGCTGCCAGGCCTGTTGAGTTTTTCTAGCATTTTCTATTTTTATAACTGATATTGTAAGTGGCACACCATGAAGACCCATCTATGCCATGTTATCTTGTAACTAACAGACAAAGCTTATTGCAACATGCAAACCAACATGTAGTCTAATCCCAGAATTAACAACTGTTACATGTGCATCATGCAGATCAACTTACATGACACATATCTTATAACTAACACACACAGCTTACGCAGTGAGCAAACTGCATAAATAACTCACACATATGTCTTGTTTAGCAAGCAGATCGACGTATACCATAAGGGCAGGCTATTCTGTATCTTGCATAGCCCATATGTGTTACAGTATAGATCCTCACCATACCTGCTGTCATTTCTATGCTTAAAAAACATAGTATGTATATAGGTAAGGCACATACACGGTAGAGAGGCAATTTGTCCCATCAAACGTAAATGAGAGCACCCTTTAATTGTAGGTAGATACAAAACTCACACAAACATAAATAAAATGCTTTTGAGATTTGCAAACATATCAGAACAGTGATGATAGGCGAACAGACAGATTTGCATCATTATTGAGAGATGGTTATCCCAACATCGATGTTTCTACAGAATGATTTCTAGTACTGTGCTGGGCACAGTGTATTCCTTTCAGTGCTGAATATCCCTGCGATAAACACAGGAAGGCTCCAAACTCTATGGGAGCGATAATGAATCAGATTATGTTGCAAAGAATTCGGAATAATGATCACAGCTTGAGTTATTTCTAGAACGCTGCGGACTGAATCCTCTTTTTTTTAATGTGGTACGAAGCAATCACAGACACACACCACATGCACGTACACAACGGGCTAAATCGAAGTGAGTTTACTGTAGAATTTTTTGAAACTCAAACAATCAGCGGACTATCCAAGCAGCAAGCTAATCCATTCCTACGCCTATGTTGGTTTGTCTGTTTATGACGTCGAGAGCTCAATCCAAACTGAACAGTCAAGATAGCGTTCAGAACAAAAATAAAAGAGGACTTGCTCTTTCAGGCGAGTTGGAAAGTGCAATGGCTAGAGAATTGCTAGCCCTTCGAGAGCACCGCTACTTATCCGGGAGAGCCTTGGTTCTTAACTGCTATTAGAAATGCCATTTGTAGAAAGATGATTTGAATAATAATAATAATAACCGGAGATTGTTCGCCTGCAACTTCTCGTTACCCAACGCTGAGCTTGTGGGGTACTGCACTGACTCACCTGGACCAGAGCAATGCCGACATGGTTAAACTGATCCCTGAACACTCAAAAACGGTTATTCGGATCCTTTACAGCTCTCCCAGTCAATGGAAAAGGGCTAAGAATTCAATAGAATGGCAAATCTGTAGATGATATGAGGAGACCGACTTTCAGTCAATATACAGGCTGTACAGTCACTGCAGAGCTGATCCTGCCCACTGAATACTGATGAAATAAATAAGGGGATTTAAATCTCTTATTCAATCTAACCAACCGGTCTTACTGATCAAATTAGACAAAACAGCTCTCCCCACCCCGCCTCTCCCCGTCCTGCTAAAGAGGAAGAAACACGCAGTACAAGTTGTTTAACACCTTACCTTTCAGTTATCAGTCAATTGCACCGAACAGCATAGCCAGCATTTGGATTTAATGTCCAGTTAAAGGTTACCTGTCCTTCAAAATGTGCACAAGCAGCTGCTGGGTTTTTTTTGTCCGTCCGGGTGTTAACACAGCAGAGGCAGAGTGTGCCGTGCTGTCTGCAGGAGGGGAGTGAAGAACATTGCTCAAATTGCCTCAGCCCAAGCGAGTCTCCGTCAAGGGGCGGGGGGGAGTGGGAAGGGAGAGATTTCTGAAAGGGACGAAGGAGGAACCAAGACGACTTCTGCACCCTGAGCACCAGCACCCGGAGCAACAAGAAGGAATCTACAGATGGATTCCTTTGGACAGAAGACAAAAAAAAATAATCGGGGGATGGCTGGGGGAGCGGGACTGAACACAGTCTATCTTTCCCAGAGAGAGAGAGAGGGAGGGAGGGTATTTGCATTTGAAAGGACCGCACCTCTGCAAAGACAGTCAATTTTTTTTTAACTTGTCAGAGAGCAAGTGATCAATTGAACTCCTGGGGCACGCAAGGCGAAGTCACAAAACTAATCAGGATTTACAGGTTGCCTGCTCGAAGAACTTCAACCTTTTCGTTTTCATTCTCCTTAGGAGGCTCCCGTTAGATTCTCCCGGGTTGTAAAAACCTTCTGCTCCTGCTCGGTACATTGGTTTACAAGCTTTAATGTGCGCACCTCTTTCTTTCGATAAGCAGACATGATAATGTATTTTCCTTCATATTATTTTCAAGCACCCAGTAGCAAAAAATTAAGTATGTAATGTCAAGATGCAACTTGAAAGGAGATCAGTCCGCTTTTAGCTACAGGAAGACTTGGCCCACATTATTACACCCATTGCAATGTTCAGCTTTCCTCTCCTGAAATAGCTGACTCGTGCTGAAAGACAGTTCCACACAATCTCATACAGACACACACACAGACATAGGCACACAGACACACATACGGATACACAGACACACACACACGCATACACATACACACAAAGACACACAGACAGGCACAGATGCACACAGACACACACGCACGCAAACATACAGACACACACTCTTATACAGACACATACAAGCACACATACAGAGACACAAATGCAGACACATACACACAGATGCATACAGACACACACACACACACATAGAGACACATGCATATGCACACACACATAGATAGGCACACAGGCACACACATACAGGAACACACAGACAGACACAAACATACACATAGGTACACACACACACACACACAAACTCACAAACAGACACACACAGCCAAACAGGCATATACACACATTGTCAGGAAGATATAATCGTTTTTATAATGTTATCAAAATTTATTGTAGAGTAATAGTGGGGTCTGTGTCTATGGGTGTGTGGGGGTGGGGGGACTTAATTGAATTAAAGGCAGCTGGTCTGAAGACTTTGATGTATCAGATGATGTACTGTGGGTTTACCTACACCACATGGACTGCAAAGGTTCAAGAAGGCAGCTCACCATCACCTTCTCAAGGGCAACTAGAGATGGGCAATAAATGCCAGGCCAGCCAGTGAAGCTAACATCCCATGAATTAGTTTTTTAAAAATTATAAAGAGGGTGTGAAATGTTACACCTAGTCAGGAGGAGTTAAGAAATAGTGGGTGAGATTTTCTGCACCCACCTGCCACTGGGATCTTTCGGTCCTGCTGCAAAATCCCAGCCCGTGTGTTTATTTTTCCCAAAGGTTACTGGTAAAATTGGTACTATTTTATTATTAAAGAGGTATTACTAAAGATATAATGAAACATTGGGAGTTAGCATTCAAAGGGAAAAATGTGTATAAAGGAGAGAAGACTGTGTGTAAGGGCAGGAATTCTAAGATCTAACACAAGCGTGAAAAGCTTCTAGCATCTAAGCCTCAAGCTGCTGTCTTCAAGGGACTGAAGCTGAGAAAATCTCATTTTAAATTCGACTGTTCAGGGTATTGTGTGTCACTTTGCCTGGGTCTTTTAAAATCTATGTGTCTCACTATTGCCTTAGCAGAGGTATAACTAGGGTTTAGATTAATTCGGGGATTTAGAAGTTATCATAGTACTAATTTGTGGATCTATGTATGTGCTTAAAATCATTTCTTCTATTAATTAAGGTTTAATTTAGTTTTATAAGTAATCTGTAAGACTTGGTGGCCTTCTTTTTACTAAATTCAAAGCACACATCTCAAAATAAGTACAAATTGCAAACAGCTGTGGCAGCTGCTTCAAGTTTCCCTCTGGGATTTGGGCAGCTTGGCATTTACCATCTGCCTGCCATAACAAACACACAGGGCAGGATTTTACTTATGGCGGGTGGGCTGGGCAGGAGCGGGCGGGGCAGGCATGGAGCCGATCACTGCCTGCGATTGGCTGCATGCCTCCTTTTTATGCAGGCGGGCCAATTAAGGCCCACCAGCGTAACTGGGGGCTGGTAGCGCTCAGCGCTCCCTGTGCGGATGGGGGGAGGAGGGAAAGTCAGGGCATGTGCACGAAAGAGCACAGCAATCTCCTTGAGGCATGGAGCTGCCTCAGGAATATTGAATAGACAACAAAAAATTTGAATAAATGATGTTAAGATTTATTTAAATGTGTCCCCCTCATGTGAGTGTCACATGAGTTGAGACATGTTTGTAAAGGTGGGGAAATTATTTCATTGATTTTCTAAAAGCTTCAGGAAACCTCATCCTGTCCATGGATGAGGTTTTCTGAAAAATGGGAAGGCTGCTCAGGCTTTTCGACTTTTGTTAAGCATTCTTAACTAGTTTAATTACATTCTTAATGGTCTTAATAGGCTGTTGACATTTCGGCAGCTGGCAGCCGCCTCTGGCGTGCGCCACCAGACAAAATATCGAGATGACACGTGATGATGTTGGGACACACACCCGATGTCATCGCGTGTCATTTTATGCTTCGGCGTGTCGGGCCCACATCTGACTGGATGATTCAGCCCACACAGACAGACACACACACACAGACACACACACACACAGCACACACACACACAGCACACACACATACACACAGTACACACACACACATAGCACACACAGCACACACACATACACACAGCACACACAGCACACACACATACACACACAGCACACACAGCACACACACACAAACACACAACACACACACACAGCACACACACATACACACAGTACACACACACACACACAGCACACACAGCACACACACATACACACACAGCACACACAGCACACACATATACACACACAGCACACACAGATACACACACACATGCACACACATACACAGCACACACACACATACACAGCACACACACATACACACAGCACACACACACAAACGAACACACAGACACACACACACACACACACACAGCACACACACACATACACAGGCATGCACAGACAAACACAGAAACATGCAGACATATGCACCAGTTGCCACCCTTTCATGCCCTGCTCAAGTATCCATTCAGCATTGCTGAGATTGCAGATTGGCAGGTAACGGAAGGGTGGATGGTTATGGCTGACTGATAAATAGACGTTTGATCCTTTCCTCAAGTTCCAGGGAGACTCTTTGTAAACACTCCCACCACACTGATACCACCGCCCCCCCACTGCCCATTGACGTCCCCACCCATTGATACCCCGACCCTATTGATATCCCCATACCATTGATACCTATCCATTGATACCCCACCCCATTGATACCCCCGCCCCATTCATTCCCTCACTCCATGCATACCCCCACCCCATTCACACCACCACTCTATTCATTCCCCCACCGAATTCATACTCCTACCCCATTGATATCCCATACCCTTGATATTCCCACCACATTGATACCCCCCCACCGCCCATTGACATCCCACCCATTGATAACCCCACCCCATTGATATCCTCATCCATTGATACCCCCACCCCATTGATATCCCCATGCCATTGATACCCCCACCCTATTGATATCCCCATACCATTGATACCCACACCCTTGATACCCCACCCCATTGATATCCCTGCCCCATTCATTCCCCCATGCCACACATACCCCCATCCCATTCATACCCCCACCCAACTGATATCCTGATACCATTGATAGCTCCACCCATTGTTACCCCCCAATGATACCTCCAACCCATTGATACCCCCATCCTATTGACATCCAGGTTTACGATCTCAGGAGTGCTACCCGTGCCACATGCTAGTGAGGCTAGAAATAGGAGGATAATGCAGCTAAATAAGTGGCTAACGAGATGGTGCAGGTGGGAGGGCTTCATGTTTCTTGACAATTGGGCTCTGTTCCAGGGAAGGTGGGACCTGTTCCGACAGGACGATTTGCACCTGAACTGGAGGAGGACTAACATCCTTGCGGGTAGGTTTGCAAGTGCTACTCCGGGACGTTTAAACTAGATTTGCAGGGGGAGGGGGACCAGAGTGTTAGAGCAGATAGTGAGGTGGAGGAGGATAAAGGTCAAGTGAGGAATGCATGTATGGACAGAAATCAAGGGTCCGTACGTGATAGAAATGTTCTCAGGTGCATCTACTTCAATTCCAGGAGTATTGTCAGAAAGCCAGATGAGCTCAGGGCATGGATTGGCACGTGGGATTATGACATTATTGCTATCAGTGAGACTTGGTTGCAGGCGGGGCAGGACTGGCAGCTCAATGTTCCGGGGTTCCGTTGTTTCAGACGTGATAGAGGGGGAGGGATGAAAGGGGGAGGAGTGGCATTACTAGTCAGGGAAAATATCACAGCTGTGCGTAAGCAGGACAGCCCGGACGGCTCGTCTACAGAGGCCATATGGGTGGAGCTGAGGAATGGGAAAGATGTGACCACACTAATAGAGTTGTATTTTAGACCGCCCAATAATCAGAGAGAATTGGAGGAGCAAATCTGCAGCGAGATAGCAGACCGATGTAAGAAACAGAAAGTTGTGATAGTAGGAGATTTTAACTTTCCACATATTGACTGGGATTCCCACTGTAAAAGGGCTGGATGGCTTGGAATTTGTCAAATGTGTTCAGGAAAGTTTTCTAAATCAATATATAGAGGTACCAACCAGAAAGGATGCAATACTTGATCTTCTATTAGGGAACCAGACAGGTCAGGTGACAGAAGTATGTGTAGGCGAACATTTTGGGTCCAGTGACCACAATGTCATTAGTTTTAAGCTAATTATGGATAAGGATAGGTCTGGTCCTCGAGTTGAGATTCTAATTTGGGGAAAGGCCAATTTTGTGGAAATGAGAAAGGACCTAGGAAGAGTGGATTGGCATAAGTTGTTTTCTGGCAAGGATGTGTTCAGTAAGTGGAAGGCATTCAAAGGTGAAATTTTGAGAATGCAGAGTTTGCATGTTCCTGTCAGGATTAAAGGCAAAGTTAACAGGCATAGGGAACGTTGGTTTTCAAGGGATATTGGCGATCTGGTTAAGAAGAAGAGAGAGGTGTATAGCAGGTATAGGCAACAAGGAGCAAATGAGGTACTTGTAGAGTATAGAAAATGTAAGAAAATACTAAAAAAGGAAATCAGGAAGGCAAAAAGAAGACATGAGGTTGCTTTGGCAGATAATGTGAAGGTAAGAGTAAAAGGATAGTAAGGGACACAATCGGTCCCCTTGAAGATCAGAGTGGTCATCTATGTGTGGAGCCTCACGAGATGGGGGAGATCTTAAATAGTTTTTTTTCATCAGTATTTACTCAGGAAACTGGCATAGCGTATAAGGAAGGAAGGGAAACAAGTAGTAGTTTCATGGAACAGAAAGAAATTAAAGAGGAGGAGGTGCTTGCTGCCTTACAGCGAATAAAAGTAGATAAATCCCCCGGGCCTGACATGATATTCCCTCGGACCTTGAGGGAGACTAGTGTAGAAATTGCAGGGGTCCTGGCAGAAGTATTTAAAATGTCCTTAGCCATGGGTGAGGTGCCGGAGGATTGTTGTTGCTCATGTTGTTCCGTTGTTTAAAAAAGGCACCAAAAGTAAACCAGGTAATTACAGGCCAGTGAGCCTGACGTCAGTAGTAGCTAAATTATTGGAAGGTGTTCTGAGAGATTGGATATATAATTATTTGGACAGCCTAGGGCTGATTAAGGATATTCAGCATGGCTTTGTGCGTGGTAGTTCGTGTTATACGAACCTTGTAGAGTTTTTCAAGGTTACCAAGAAAGTAGATGAAGGAAAGGCTGTGGATGTTGTCTAAATGGACTTTAATAAGGCCTTTGACAAGGTCCCACATGGGAGGTTAGTTCAGAACGTTCAGACACTTGGTATCCATGGAGAGGTTGTAAACTGGATTCGAAATTGGCTGTGTGGGAGAAGACAGAGAGTGGTAGTGGATGATTGCTTCTCAGACTGGAGGTCTGTGACTAGTGGTGTGCCTCAGGGATCTGTGCTGGGACCATTGTTGTTTGTTGTCTATATCAATGATTTGGATGATTATGTGGTGAATTGGATCAGCTAGTTTGCTGATGACACTAAGATTGGAGGCGTTGTGGACAGCGAGGAAGGCTTTCAAAGCTTGCAGAGAGATCTGGACCAACAGGAAAAATGGGCCAGAAAATGGCAGATGGAATTTAATGCGGAAAAGTGTGAGGTGTTACATTTTGGAAGGTCAAACCAGGGTAGGACATACACAGTAAATGGTAGGACACTGAGGAGTGCGGAGGAACAAAGGGATCTGGGAGTTCAGATACATAGTTCCCTGAAAGTGGCATCACAGGTAGACAAGGTTGTAAAGAAAGCTTTTGGCATACTGGCCTTCATAAATCAAAGTATTGAGGACAGGAGTTGGGATGTTATGGTGAGGTTGTATAAGACATTGGTGAGGTCAACTTTGGAGTATTGTGTGCAGTTCTGGTCGCCTAACTACAGGAAGGATATCAGTAAGATTGAGAGAGTGCAGAGAAGATTTACTAGGATGTTGCCGGGTCATAAGGAGTTGAGTTACAGAGTAAGATTAAACAGGTTAGGACTTTATTCCTTGGAGAGTAGAAGAATGAGGGGAGATATGATAGAAGTTTACAAAATTATGAGGGGTATAGACAGAGTAAATGCAAGTAGGCTCTTTCCACTTAGATTAGGAGAAATAAACACGAGAGGACATGGCTTTAGGGTGAAAGGGGAAAGGTTTAGGGGGAACATTAGGGCGAACTTCTTCATTCAGAGAGTGGTGAGAGTGTGGAACGAGCTACCATCTGATGTGGTAAATGCAGGCTCACTCTTAAGTTTTAAGAATAAATTAGATAGATACATGGATGGGAGGGGCCTGGAGGGATATGGACTGGGTGCAGGTCAATGGGACTAGCAGAATAATATTTTAGCACAGACTAGAAGGGCCGAATGGCCTGTTTTCTGTGCTGTAGTGTTCTATGGTTCTATGGTTCTATCCCCGCCCCATTGACACCACCACCTTGTTGACACCGCAGTCTATTAATACCCCATTACCCATTGATATCCCCACCCCATTCATTCCCTCACCCCATTCATACCCTACCACATTGATACCCCCACTCATTGATACCCCCACCCCACTGACACCGCCACCCATTGATACCCTCACCCCATTGGTTCCCCAGCCCACTGATACCTCCACCCATTGATATCCCCACCCCATTGACATCGCCACCCATTGATACCCCCACCCCATTGGTTCCCCAGCCCATTGATACTCCCACCCATTGATATCCCCACCTCATTGCCACCTCTGCCCCATTGGCACCTGCAGCCCAGTGACACCTCTGCCCCATTGTTACAGCCACCCTGTTGACACCCCTAACCCATTGATAACCCACACTATTGTTAGCCCTGCCCCCTTGACACCCACAGCCCACTGACACCACTGCCCCCATGATACTCCCTCCCATTGACACTCCCACCCTGTTGACAACCCCACCCCATTGATATCCCCATACCATTGATACCTACCCATTGATATGCCACCCCATTGATACCCCCACCCCTTTCATTCCCCTACTCCATGCATACCCCCACCCCATTCATACCCCCACTCTATTCATTCCCCCATTGAATTCATACTCCCACCCCATTGATATCCCATACCATTGATACTCCCACGCATTGATGCCACACTCTATTGATAACCCCATTGATACCTCCAACCCATTGATACCCCCACCCCATTGACATCCCCGCCCCATTGATACCACCACCCCATTGATACTGCAGCTCATTGTTACCCCACAGCCCATTGATACCTCCACCCCATTCATACCCCCACCCCATTGATAACCCTAGCCATTGATCCCCTACTCCACTGATATCCCCACTCCAATGATACCACCACCCTATTGATACTGCAGCCTGTTGATACCCACCTCATTGATATCCCCACCCCATTGATACCCCTAGCCATTGATACCCTACTCCATTGATATCCCCACTCCATTGATACCACCACCCGTTTGATACTGCACCCTGTTGATACCCACGTCATTGATACCACCACCCCATTGACATCACCACCCATTGATACCCCTGCCCAATTGATACCCCCGCCCATTGGTACTCCAACCCCATTGATTTCCCCACTTCATTGACACCTCTGTTCCGCACTGACAACTGCAGCCCACTGACACCACTGCCCCATTGTTGTCGCCACCCCATTGACACCCCTACCCTATTGATAACCCACCCCATTGTTAGCCCTGCTCCATTGACACCCGCAGTCCATTGACACCTCAGCTCCTTGATACTCCTTCCCATTGACACTCCCACCCCATCAGGGATAGGTGAGAGCAAAGGAGAGATTTGACAAGGATGTCATGGACACAGGACAAAGAAGTGTTAATGGTAGTATTAAAGTCTAAAGAAAGTGCTGATAGTGACATAAAAGTAACTTAGCAGAATGTTTTAATAGCAGAACAAGGGTCAGCGCTCTGTGAAAGCAAAACATAACAACAAGTGACAGATGGCCCTTGGGGTAGGGAATGGGGGTGTGGGTTGGAAAAATAAATGTAAAAATAAAAAGGGTTAAAGATGGAGGAGAGAGTTCATAATCTGAAGTCGTTGAACTCAATGTTAAGTCCGGAAGGCTGCAAAGTGCCTAATCAGAAGATGAGGTGCTGTTCCTCCAGTTTGTGTAGGGTTTCACTGGCACAATGCAGCAGGCCAAGGATGGATATGTGGGCATGAGAGCTAGATGGTGAGTTGAAATAGCAAGTTGAAATTATTATTATTATTTATTAACTTATTTCTTTTTAAAATAATTTTCTTCCCCAACCACCACACCCCTCCCCATACCCCATCCCCACCACCCCATACAGGGTCATCTGTCACTTGTTCTTATGTTTTGCTTTCACAGGGCACGGACCCTTGTTCTGCAATTAACACGTTATGCTAACTTACCTTTATGCCACTATCAGCACCTTCTTTTGTCTTTAATACTACCATTAACACTCCATTTCTCCATTTGTCCTGTATCCATGACATCTTTGTCAAATTTCTCCTTGGCTCCCACATATCCCTGACCTTCTATTTTGCTTCACCTGCTTTGCTGCCTCTTAAACAGTATAAAATCCATCACGTTTCTACTTCTCTTCAGCTCTGAAGAAGTCAAATGGACTCGAAACATTAACACTGTATCTCTCTCTCCACAGATGCTGCCAGACCTGCTGAGTTTTTCCAGCATTTTTTGTTTTATTTCAGATTTCCAGCATCTTCAGTATTTTGCTTTTAACTAGATACTGCCAGCATCTCTGTTTCAAATGACAGCAAGAAGAAATTGAAGCAAATTGAGTAAATGATTGAATGATATCGTCACTACGTTTCATTTCCAGGTTATAAATGTAACAGGTGGAACCAAATTAAAGCCCATGTAAAACATGAGGTTGTCTAGCTTGGCTTTATTATGATGAATATTTTCACTCAGTTCAATGATGCTCTGTATTTCACAATTCTGCATTCAAAATAATTAAGAAAAAAGTTGGTTAAGACGCAGCTTGTTTTCTATACAGGCCTGTTAACTTTGTCAGGTCAGATGCAGCATTTAACGAATATTGCAGAAATGCTGTGACTCTACTTAAAACTGAAAAGATTAGTAATACAAGCAATTTGAAAATTAATTTTTCATCCAGAAAGTCACGTTGCAATGTTCTGACTCTTACACAACTTAGCATAATAATATTACAAAGTCTTTTATAATCTCTAATAACAAAAATGTGATTATCTCTTGATTTGCATAGCTCTACCAGATGGACCGTTTGCATGAATGAGAAAGATTAGAGATGGTAGCAATTCACTGCAATAAATTCTGTCTTGTGGTCACTTTTTAATTTGATTTAGCACCTCAATGTAGAACACATTTGATAACTGTTAATAATGCCAATGGAACGTAAGAACATAAGAAATAAGAGCAGGATTAGGTGATACGACCCCTCGAGCCTGCTCCCCCATTCAATAAGATCATGGCTGATCTTCAACATCAATTCCACCTTCCCACCCAATCCCCTTGATTCCCTTAATGACCAAAATTCTATCCAATTTAAAAACTTTCTTTAAACTTTCTTTAAATAAGGTGAGCTACAATCCTACTGAGCATGACTCTTTTGTCCATGGACGCTCTACAATTTACAAGTATTATACTTACATCATGCTGATTCATTAAGGGCAATTAGGGATGGGCAAAAAATGCTGCCCTTGCCAGTGAATCCCACATTCCACGAAAGAATAAAGGAAAACTTCTCCCAAAGCACTAAGGTTGTAAGCATTCTGTTTATGTCAATTTTCAATACATTCCAGACTGTTGCATGCTAGCGCAGGCGTACATTAGAGGGAATATCACTCATTGAGTGAGCTCTCTGCAGCAGAGAATTCCAAAGATTCACAAACTCGAAGTGAAGGAATGCCTTCTCATCTCAGCTCTAAGTGGCCAATCCATTTATCCTGTGACTATGATCCCTAATTTGAAACTCTCTAGCCAGGAGAAACAAACTCTTAGTATCCACCCTGCCACCCTCTCTAAGGATTTTCTATGCTTCAGTAAGATCACCTCTCATTCTTCTAAATGTCAGAGAATATAGGCTCAATTGCTCCTCAAAGGACAGCCCTCCCATCCCAGAAATCAATCTAGTGTATGCTTGTTGCACCCCGTCAAAGGCAACTTTATCCTTCCTTAAGTACGGAGACCAAAACTGAAGACAGTACTTCAGGCATGGTCTATGTACAATTGCATCAAGACTTCCTTGCTTTTGTACTCCAAACTCCTTGCAGTAACGGCCAACATACCTTTGCTATTGTAATTGCTTGCTGTTCCTGCATGCTAACATTCATTCTTTCCTCAAAAGTGAAATCGATAGAGTCAACTTACCTCAATAAGGATTATTATTATTTTATACCTTCTCTGGAAATATGGTTTCATTTCATCAGATTGTTGTTTTTGTGACAACAATGAAGAACTTGATCTCACACTTTGGATAAGACTGGGTCTTGATTTGTCCAATCTTTAATCTGTCTAGCACATAATGATGATGAGTCCAGGAAGTTCAATAATAAAATAAATTCTTGAGGAATTGGAACATATTTTACTTGCATGGGCAAACAACTGAGTTCAACTGCATTTGCAATTTGACTTCCGGGTCTATGAATGAAAGTATACTCGTACACTGCTAAGATCAGTGCCCATCTTTGTACTCTTGCTGAGGCTATGGGAGTATAGCCTTGCCTTCACTGAATAGTCTTAACAATGTCATGTGGTCTGATATGATAGTAAAATTACAACCATGTGCATATTGGTGAAACTTCTTAACACCAAAAATGGTTGACAGACCTTCATTTTCTATTTGACAGTACGCTCTTTCTGCTATATTGAGTGTTCTCAATACATATCCTATAGGTCGTTCTGATCCATCATCCATTCGATGGGAAAGCACAGCCCCCATTCCATAGGGAGATGGGTCACACGTTAATATCAACTCTTTTTATGGGTCAAAATATACTAGAAATGTAGATGATTGTAACAACAGTCTCACTTTTGTGAAAGCTTCTTCCTGTGGTGTTTGCCAAGGCCATTGTTGGTTTTTCTTGAGTAGGTAATACAGGGGTGCCAGTTCTTTCGACAAATTAGGCAAGAAGCGTCCATAGTAATTGATCATCCCCGAGAATGATTTCAGTTCGGATGTATTCTTTGGCTCTGGTGCTTCCCTAATGGCTTTCACTTTTTCTTCAAGTGGATGAAAACCTTATCCACCTTGTGACCTAGGTAAGTTACCTAGGAATTGACCTAAGTTACCTCTTTCACTTGGAATGTGCACTTTTCTTCTTTCAACCGCACACCAGCCTGTGAAAAACGTTTCAAAACTTCTTCCAAGTTCATCAAATGTTCCTTTTCAGTGAGTCCAGTCATGAGAACATCATCCAAATAAACTGCAATGTGGGGCAGTCCCTGTAGTAAGCTTTCCATGGTTCTTTGGAATATGGCGCAAGCTGAAGATATGCCACAAGGTAAATGGGTGTATTGGTACAAAGCTTTGTGTGTATTAATGATGATAAACTTACCTTCTCTAATTCCAATTGTTAATAGGCATGACTCATATCAAGCTTCGTGTAGACAGTTCCACCTGCCAGTTGAGTGTTCAAGTCTTCAATTTTTGGCATGATGTGTCTGTCCAATTTAGTTACTTTATTGCCTGTTCATTTGTATTCCCCACAATTTCGAATGTTTCAGTCAGGTTTGAGAACAGGTACGATTGGTGCTGCCCACTCTGAAAACCACACTGGTTGTATCAGTCCCAGCTTTTCTAATCTGTCCAGTTTGGCGTCTACCTTTTCCTGCATTACTTAAGGTACTGGTCTTGCCTTCATCAATCTTGGTGTTGCCTCTGGATCTACATGAATTTTTGCTTGTAGTCCTTCAACCTTTCCAAGTTTGTTCTTGAAAATTGAGGCATATTTTTGTAGTAGCTCTAATAGCCCATTAGTTCTCAGTTGGAAGATATCTGTCTATTCCAATTTAATTTCTTTCAGCCAGTTTTGCTCAAGGAGACTAGGTTCCTTGCCTGCTACTACCATTAAGGGTAATTTCGCAGTTTGACCTCTGTAGTGCACTGTGAATTTACATATGCCCTTGACTTGTATGTATTCTCCCGTGTAAGTTTTCAATTTGGCATCAGTTTTTTCCAAATTTAGTTCACCTCCATGATTCAGGTATTTGAAAGTATGCTCACCTATCAGCGTAGAGGCTGCGCCAGTATCTCTAGTCTAATAGGCCTCTCATGGTTACATAGATAAGACCTGTTCTTCCTACCTTTAAATTATATAACAAATAAATGTCTGAATCTATTGCTTCAGGCTTTTCAATGCTGTTAATCTCATTGGATTTTTGTTTTTGTCTGAAAGTCTGCCTGATTCTATCTTTACAATATCTCATGAGGTGCCCAGTTCGATGACAGAAAAAACATTCGATCTTTTTAAACTGCGATCCATTATAAGGTTGTCTGCTTCCACCTCTGTTACCATGATGCCATGTTTTTGCTGCTAAGTTATCTCTTTTAATTTGTCTGCTAACGGTGGCTGCTTCCTGCTTCTGAGTAAAGCTTTGCACTTTTGTGTTCTTTTTGACTGAGGCTCTCCACCCAATGTGGAGGACGGTGTCTTTATGCCACTCCCTGTATGGCTTTTGAGTCTCGCACTGAACCTTCCATTGCCAGAGTGATTTCCAATGCCTTCTGAAAATCTAAATTTGTTTTGGACAGTAATCTCTTCTGAATCACATCTTTGTTTATACGGCACACCAACAGTCTCTAAACATATCATCGATAGATGTACCAAACTCGCAATATTCAGTTAATTGTTTCAGGCTTTCCACATAACAAGCAACTGTCTCCCTCGCGGCCCTATTCCTTGAGTAAAATTTGAACCATTTTATTATTACCGACGGCTTGGGCTGGTAATGATTCTTTACGAGGTCCATTAAGTCATCAAAACTTTTTGAAACTGGGGCACTGGGTGTGAACAAATTTTGAATTAATCTGTATGTCTTACACCCACATGTGGATAAGAGGACCACATGCTTTCCTCCTCCCCTGCAATGTCATTGGCCTGGGAGAAGAATGCAAGGTGTTCATCATAGTGAGACCAGTTGTCTGAGCCGGATTGAAAGGCTCCTCTTTTCCAAATTGCAGCTTTGCTCTGAGAGCGTTACTTGGACAATCAGGAAGGAAATTTTTCTTTACTTACAATTACCGTGCGAGATACGGCCCGATTTCAGTTCTTCTGATTTCCGTAGTTCTTTCTTGCTTTTTACCTTGTCCTTTCTTGTCTTTTCTTGCTTTTCATTCTCGTCGCCAGTTTGTTGGATCCAGTGCCCGGGTTTTTATGGGCTAAAGGATCCCGGTTGCACATTTGTTTCAGGGTGACCGAGTTGGCACCAAGACAGAGAAGATTCAGTAGACCGTTCTTAGAAGAAACACATTCTGTTTATTCACAAAAGGAACTCAGCAGCTACACTTGTGCGTTTACAACTTAAAACTCTGTCTTTAATCTTCAAACTCTAGTTCAAGACTTCTGACTACAGAGGTAGCCCGAGTTACTCTGCTATTGGAAATTAAGATCATGTGATCTTACATTACAACATTTGTCTTAAAGGTATATTACATGTCAAATTACTACATACGCCCTGCTTCAGTGCTCCAATTTCCAAGCGCACACGCTGTGAAGAATTTTGTCTCAAACTCCTCCTTAATTCTTTTGTTTTTTTTCACTTTGTGCCCACTTGTTATCATCTCACAGATCGATCACTATTTACTTCATAATAATCCATCATGCGAGCCACATCCCTGAACCTTTGCAACTTGAATAAAACAAGCCTGTTATACTGGAACTCTATAATGGAGCAAACACCAACTTGCATGCAGCCGCTCAAATAACATATACAATATTCTGTCTTGTTGCATAGACCCAAGTTCGTCCTTTAAGAGTCTCCTTAAAACCCATTTCTTTCACCAAACCTTTAGTCACCACCTGTCTCGATATCCCAATACTCCTGTGATGCAGCTTAGGACATTTTACGGTGGTCAAGGCAATTGCTGCTGATGTAATAACTGCCTGCCTACCTAATTGTTATTTTCCCATGGCTTCATTCCTCCCTGTACAGTTCTACAATGCTCCAAGATATCTGTGATCCTGTGATTCTTGCCTATTGCGCATAACCTGAATTTTCATTGCTCCACTATCAGTGGTCTTATCTTCATCTGCCTGGATTCTAAACTATGGAGTCCCCTTACCACACCTCCCTGCCTTTCTACCTCTCTCTCACCTGTTTTAAGACACTCCTTAAGCCTTAGCTCTTTGCCCAAGCTTTTAACACCTGTTCTAATATCTCCCAATATAGCTTAATGTCAAATTTTGGTCCAATAATGTCCCTGCAAAGTACCTTGGGGCATTTCACTATGTTAAAGGTGCTATGCTAATAAATGTTGTTGCAATTGTAATGAAATTTTTGCTCATTCATAATAAAGAGTTAAGTTTAGTTGCTTAGTCTGGAGGAGCACTGAATGACCCTGACAAGCTTTACCATAGTGGATTAATTCTTTGTGTCACTTGCATCAGCAAACTTCAGGAGATTTCCTGGTCAGTATCTTTAGAGAAGACCTAAACACATTTAGAAATATCGCCCATTAGAAAATCCCTTTGAATTTGTTCACAATGCTGCAACACATAGCTGCAAGAGAAAATCATCAGCAATTGTACTCTTGGACACAAAGCGTCAAATTGTTTGCATGTAATCTTGCCAAGTGCTTAAAATACAATTCTTTTTAAGAGATTCCATTCCATTCCAGTTGCAACAAAGAATCTCAAATTGGCTATCTTTTCAGTAATATGTGCAGCAAGATCCAAGGCAACCTCGCAGCCTGAAGGAGCCAAGGACGCAAAGCATTGTGTGGATTAAAGGGTCTTAAAAAAAAGAATGTCAAGATTGCAGTGATTTTAGGTGGAGCTGATTTTACAATAGCTGTACTTGATCCTGGTGTGATCTCTGTTTCATCAAATTGTCAGTCAGTAGTTCCTTAGAGTGTCAAAACGCCAATTATCTTAAGCCTTCTGGTTAGCCAAAACTAAAATATATGCAGCTTTATTTTTTATAATTTTGAGGATTTAAACTAAAATGCGTCTTCCGTAAGTTTGCTTTATATGTAAGGTAGAAATGTTAACTGTGACTGAGGTCTTCATCAATTTGTTGGTAAAATTGAGGATGGGTGCAATCAGGAAATGGACTGGGAATCTAACACCCTTGCCAACTATCACCATCCAGATATTTTCACTGGAAATGCCAAACAACAGACAATGTATCTGCCCATATGTGGATGAACAATAATCTCTAACTGGCTCCCCATTTGGTAATGGCTTAATTTTAATATTCTTATCCTCATTATTGAATCTTTTCACAGCTATGTTCCCTTCTGTCTCTGTAACCTCCTCCAGTGCTACAATGCTTGCTGATCTCTCCAATTCTTGAGCATCCCCAATTATCATTGTTCCACCACTGGCGGCCATAAAACATTAAGTTTCTGAGGGGACTTGGGAGGGTGGATGCTGAAAGCATGTTTCCCATTGTGTGTGGGTCTAGAACTACGCAAGACAGTTTAAAAATTTGGGTTCTCCCATTTACGATGGGGATGAGGAGAAGTTTTTTCTATCAGATGGTTGTTAGTCTGTGGAATTCTCTTCCCCAAAGAACAGTGGAGGCTGGGCCTTTGAATAGATTCAAGGCTGAGTTAGACAGCTTTTTGATTGACAAGAGAGTCAAGGGTTATGGAGGAACAGGCAGGAAATTGGAGTTGAGGCCACAACCAGATCAACCATGATCATATCAAAGGTCAGAGCAGCCTCAAGAGGCTGAATGGCCTACTCCTGCTCCTAGTTCTTATGTTCTTGTGTTCTGACCCTAAGTTGATGAATTCCCTCCCTAAACTTCTCCACTTCTATCCCCAGCTTCAAGATGCTCCTTACAACCTACCTGTTTGACCACACTTTTGGTCAGCTGCTGTAATATCTCCTCATGCAGCTGAGTGTCAAAGTTTGCTAAAACCATTTCTGGGCAGGCCTTGGGACAATTTATTATGTTAAAGGTGCTATATAACTATAAGGTGTTATTGTAGCCAGCTGACTGCAATGTGATGAATTGTTGTTTGATGTTCCTCAGGACCAATTCACTCAATGTTTCTGTCAAGCAGTCCAAAACTTGGGGCTGAAAGTATGATAATAACTAATAAATCCAAATGAAACCCCTTTACCCAAAGAATGTGGAATTCACTACCACAAGGAATATTTGATGCAAACAGTGTTGATGCATTTAAAGGGCAGCTAGATAAACACATGAGGGAGAAACGAATAGAAGGATATGCTGATAGGGTTAGATGGGGTGGGAGGAGGCTTGTGTGAAGCATAAACACTGGCATGGACCAATTGGGCCGAAAGGCCTGTTTCTCTGCTCTACATGTAATTCAATTTAAAAACTGCCTAGTGAAACGCAGTTAATATTAGAAGTTCAACTTCTGAGGAACCATCAGTGCAAACACCAAACTACAAACTGCCGTGTCGCAAAGTGCTCATTTTGTTTATAACACGCAACGATTTGAGCATTTACCTATTGTTAATGCAGTGCCCTCAGAGCAGCAGAAATAACATGATAAAAAGTAAAATACTTGACTACCAGACTAATATCAGTAAAGGGCGGGTTGTCTTATGAGGAAAGGTTGGACAGGCTAGGCTTGTATCCACTGGAGTTTAGAAGAGTAAGAGGTGACTTGATTGAAACATGTAAGAACCTGTTAGGTCTTGACAGGGTGAATGTGGAGAGGATATTTCCTCTTGTGGGAGAAGCTAGAACTAGGGGTCACTGGTTAAAAATAAGACAGAGATGAGGAGAATTTTTTTTCTCTCAGAAGGTTGTGAGTCTTTAGAGCTCTCTTCCTCTGAAGGTGATGGAAGCAGAGTCTTTGAATATTTTTAAGGCAGAGCTAGATAGATTCTTGATTAACAAGGGGGTGAAAGGTTAGCGGGGGTAGGGAGGTGGTTATAATTAGATCAGCCATGATCTTTTTGAATGGCAGAGCTAGCTCAAGGGGTTGAGTGGCCTACTCCTATTCCTAAGACATGTGTTCATATGTATACTCTCTGTTCTACCTAAGTAATGTGGCTTTTAAAACTATTTCCCACTCCAGCCAAGTGTAAAATTATGGGCTGATGAAAGTTTAAACATTAACCCTATGCTTTTCTCCCTCTTTCTACAGATCCTTTCTGACCTGCTTTTTTATATTCTTTCACAGAGTGTAGACATTACTGGCTAGGTCAGCATTTGTCACCCATCCCTAATAATCCATGTGGGGATGATGGTGAGCTGTCTTCCTGAACCACTGCAGTCCTTCTGGTGTAGGTGCATCCACAATGCTGTGAGGGAGGGAGTTCCAGGATTTTGACCCTGTAACAGTGAAGGAACGGTGATATAGTTCCAAGTCATGATGGTGTGTGGCTTGGAGAGGAACTTGCAGGTGGTAGTGTTCCCATGCATCTGCTATCCTTCTTCTAGATGGTAGAGGTCGTGGGTTTGGAAGGTGCTGTCGAAGGGGCCTTGCTGAGTTGCTGCAGTGCATCTTGTAGATGGTACACGCTGCTGCCACTGTGCGTCAGTGGTGCAGGAAGTGAATGTTGAATGGTGGTGGATTGGGTGCCAATCAAGCGGGCTGCTTTGTTCCAGATGGGGTCGAGCTTCTGGAGGTGCAATCATCCAGGCAATTTTGAGTGTTTTGGGCATTTTCTGTTTTTATTTCAGGTTTCCAGCATCTGTAGTATTTTGCTTCTGTTAAATTATTTAACCTGCAGGAACATGTCCGAGTGCAGGAACCAGGGGGTGGGGGTCCCAGTTCTATCAGTAATCCTGACAACAGCCTCCTGGACCAAGAAGGTTCCAGTCCCATCCACTGGGAGTCTGCCATTCGTTGGATTCATAGGGACACGAAATGTTAACTCTGCTTCTCTCTCCAGTGAGGCTGTCGGACCCGCTGCGTTTTCCCCAGCAATTTATATCTTTATTTCAGCTTCCCAGCATCCTTAGTGTTTTGCTTTCATCTTAGAGCCAATCCCTGGTGATTGTTTTCAGGGCATTGTGCTACAGCATGGCTGGCACAGAGTACTGCAAGACTGCCATCACAAGTAGGAATCAGGCCTTTTTGTCTAGTGGCAGCTGACAGACAAGCTGCAATTCAGGAACCACAAGTCAGAGGAGGAAGGAAGGGAAAAACACAGCCAGGAGGGATGTCCCCTGGCAGTGAGGAGGGATTTAATTAACCTGGTGAATACGAGCAAACCTTTGAAAGAATGGCATCGAAAGTTACAAACCGTGAGATTTTAAGGATAGGTTATGTGAAAAGCAGGTGCCTCAGATTGTAGCCTTCAATTGTAAAAGCCTCTGAGTGAGAGCTTGTCGGGGTGAGGTGGGGGGGAGGGTGGGTGGGGTGCACAGGAAAGAAAGAGCTTCACTTCCCAAACCAAGGCAATAACGGCCCCACGTAAGTGAAGAAAATCCTTCATGCCACTGGAATAACCCGTCACTTGAAAAAAATGTCAGTGCCAGTGTTGCACAACATTTGCAGGTGACAAACAAGGAAACATTAAAAAACGGTCGAAGGATCATGAGGACTTGAAACGTCAACTCTTTTCTTCTCCACTGATGCTGCCAGACCTGCTGAGTTTTTCCAGGTAATTTTGTTTTTGTTTTGTATTTCCAGCATCCGCAGTTTTTTTGTTTTTAACATTAAAAAACAGCTGTTTTAAAGTGGCACGACTCTTAACTAAAGAAAAGAGTTAGACTGCATTTGTGCATTGTGTGGCAATGCTTTCAGAGAAGCTTTTCAAAAAGTATTCATCACCAACAAGAGAAATTAAAAGGGATGTGTGTGTGTGTGTATGTGTGTGCGAGAGAGGGAGTGTGTGCATATGTGTGTGAGAGAGAGGGAATGTGTGCATGTGTTTGTGTGTGAGAGAGAGGGAATGTGTTAATGTGTTTGTGCATGAGAGAGAGGGAATGTGTGCATGTGTTTGTGCATGAGAGAGAGGGAATGTGTGCATGTGTTTGTGCATGAGAGAGAAGGAATGTGTGCATGTGTTTGTGCACGAGAGAGAGGGAATGTGTGCATGTGTTTGTGCTTGAGAGAGGGAATGTGCATGTGTGTGTGAGAGAGAGAAAGAGCATATGTGTGTGTGTGCTTGAGAGAGGGAGTGTGTGTGTGTGAGAGGTAGTGTGCATGTGTGTGTGAGAGACAGAGAAAGTGCGTGTGTGTGTGCGTGCATTTGTGTATGTGTGAGAGACAGAGAGAAAATGTATGTGTGTGGCTGACAGAGAAAGTGTGTGTGACAGAGAGAAAATGTTTGTGTGTTTGCATGACAGAGAAAGTGTATGTGTGTATGAGAGACAGAGAGAGAAAGTGTGTGTGTGTATGTATGAGAGACAGAGAGAGAAAGTATTTGTGTATGAGAGAGAAAGTGTGTGTGTGTGTGTGTGTGTGCGTATGAGAGAAAGTGTTTGTGTATGAGAGAAAGTGTGTGTGTGTGTGTGTGTGTGAGAGACAGAGAAAGAAAGTGTTTGTGTATGAGAGAGAAAGTGTGTGTGTGTGTATGAGAGACAGAGAAAGAAAGTGTTTGTGTATGAGAGTGAGAGAGTATGTGTGTGTGTATGTGGTGAAACAAGGTTAAAACATTCATTTTAAAGGAATCTATTCTCTGTCATTGAATTGCTGTCAGTTCTTTAAAAAGATATTACCTCCAGTCACTTGAGAGGTGGCAGATGCTGGCGGGGTTGCATCCATTCTGCTTTGGACCAAAAAAACAAGCGAAAAGACATAAAGAGAGAGAGGAATAAAAAAAAGGGAAGCTTGCTTTAAATCATCGAGGCACTTGGGTACCTCCCACCCTCTCATTGCTACTGCCACCCCCAGCAAATGTGCTCACATACATGC
Source organism: Carcharodon carcharias (assembly GCF_017639515.1). Classification (NCBI taxonomy): domain Eukaryota; kingdom Metazoa; phylum Chordata; class Chondrichthyes; order Lamniformes; family Lamnidae; genus Carcharodon; species Carcharodon carcharias. Next base: position 178,537,511 of record NC_054472.1, on the reverse strand, counting down.
CTGACTGGCACAGTTGCAAAGATGAACCCTGGGCATTCAATTCAGGGTCAGTTCTCCTGCTCATTGCAACGACCCGAGCTCCTTTCACATTCAGCAGCTGGCAGTGATGAGCGGAACAAATGGAGGGGGGATTCCAGCCACCAGCATGGGAACAGGAGGAGGTCTGTCCTCAACAACACCACAAAATCAAAGCGTGCAAGGCAACCTTTTCTTAAAAAAAGACACAGAACTGAGCAGGGCTGCCCCACAATTGCACCGTGGGATTAGATTTGATACACTCAATATTAAGACATGGTTCTGTTCAAAAAAAGTAGGTAGTAACAACATCCAAGCTTCACAGGCACATCTCTACAGAGAACAGAGGGAAACGATGTTACCTAATTTATTGAGTTACACTGAATTACACACTTATAGCGGGAGTGATAAAGAAAGTGCAGCAAAAAAAAGAATGATAGGAGATTGGGATCAAAGTATTTCTAACACTGAGTAAGGATGAGGTGCTGGACACATTAACATGATGGAAAACAATATACCAATTAGTATTGGGAAACGTGACACCATCCATTGTAAGATCGATAGTAGAGTCTCTGGGAATACATGGTAGTAAACCAAGCAATGTGAAATATTTACATTGTACACACTGGGTCTTATATACCTAATTGGGATTCAGATTTGAGATTTATTATGCTGCTTTAAAATGAATTTCACGTAGTGCCTGACATAGCTAGTGTTAACAGTTTGTGTGATTATGTCTGTATGTTTATGTGTGTGCATGTGTATGTATGCATGTATGTCTCTGTATGTGTGCATGTGTGTGTGTCTGTATGTTTATGTGTATGTTTGTGTGTGCATGCAAGTCTGTGTTTGTGTGTGCATGTATGTGTGTGTGCACACATGCGTGCGTGTGTGTATATGTAAACATGATTTTCACAGTGTAACTGCCTTAACTGAATCAACAGCTTCCCAAACCACCGCCAGCCCTCTGCTCACCCTGCTCTCCATTTCCAAAGGCAATGGCAATCCCGGTCTTGGCTACCATTTACCTTCCAAATTATCTCTCGACGCCTGGCTCCCGCTTCCTGTCTGTGCCCCAAAGCCCCGGACAAATTAATGGTTTTCGCTCTGAAAATCGTGTTGCATCACCGACATTGACAAAGTGTGGGGTCAGGGCCTAAAAATGTTTTGGGCATCAAGTTCCTGAACTCGCAATGAAAATATTTTCCATTTTCTTAATGTCTAACCTTTATAATTTTTAATACCTGCATCAGGTCTCCCTTCAGTCTTTCTTTTCGAGAGGAAAAAGCCCTTGGCTTCTTCAATCATTTCATCTGATAGGCGTATCCCCTCAGTTCTGGGATCACTTCTCATTGGGTGAAAATCTATAGCTCTGATGGTTGATTACCTGACAGGAATGGGATAAGTGTGCGGTTAAATAGCCATAGAGTATTCACCACCATGTATCCAATATGCCTCTTCTAGACCCATTCCTACCTGAGTTAATCTCACCAATTATGGCTCAGAAGGAGGCCACTTGTCCCACTGAGTCCATGCCAATCCAGTTAGTCCATTCCCCCACTCTATCCCCATACACTTGCAAGTTTATTTCCCTCAAATGTCCATCCAATTTCCTTTTGAAATCATTCACCCATCTTTGCTTCCACCACCCTTGAGCTCCAGACCGTTACCATTCACTGTGTAAAAAGTTCTTCCTCACATTTCTCCCTGCATCTCTCACCCAAAACCTTAAATCTGTGGCTCCTACTCCTTGTACCAGCTGATGGGAACAAATTCAGGGCTGACATTTCAGTTTCTGATCAGGGCTTTTGAAAAAAAGCACAGGCATTCAGGAATGGCTTTACTTTTTGTTTTGGGATTTGGAGTGCCTTTCATGGAGCTACCAGAATTCTTCTCAGCAGAACACCATGAGGCAGACTCCTGGAGAAGCCACCTGTGCTATTAAGCATTTCAGCTTGACGACATTGTTTTTTTATTCGTTCATGAGATGTGAGGGTCGATGGCAAGATCAGCATTTATTGCCAATCCCTACTTGCCCTTGAAAAGGTGGTGGTAGTGATGAGCCACCTTCTTGACTGCTGCAGTCATATGGTGTAAATACACCTACAGTGCTGTTAGGATGGGAGTTCTAGGATTTTGACCCAGCGACAGTGAAGGAACAGCGATATAGTTCCAAGTCAGGATGGTGTGTGGCTTGGAGGGGAACTTGCAGGTGGAGGTGTTCCCATGCATCTGCTGCCCTTGCCCTTCTAGGTGGTAGAGGTTGGAAAGTGCTGTTGAAGGACTGACAATGTATCTTTTAGATGGTACACATTGTTGTTATTATGCATCAACGGTGGAGGGATTGAACGTTTAAGGTCAAGTGGGTTTCTTTGTCTTGGATTGTGTTAAGCTTCTTGAGCATTGTAGGAGCCTCTAGGGCTCTCACAAGCAAGAAAGGGTCAAGAGCCTAAATGCAAAGTGCGTGATTTTCACAGAATCACTGAAACACAGTGTTTTTACAGCACAGAAGGAGACCATTCGGCCCATCCTGTCTGCACCAGCTCTCTGAATGAGCAATTCACTGAGTGCCATTCTCCTGCCTTCTCCCCGTAACCCTGCATATTCTTTCTTTTCTGATAATAGTCTAATTCTCTTTTGAACGCCTCGATTGAACCTGCCTCCACCACACATTCAGGCAGTGCAATCCAGATCTTAACCATTCACTGCATGACAAAGTTTTTCTCATGTCACTTTTGCTTCATTTGCAAATCGCTTTAAATCTATGCCCTCTCATTTTCGATCCTTTCATGAGTGGGAACATTTTCTCCCTAGCTACTCTGTGCAGACCTCTCATGATTTTGAATACCTCTATCAAATCTGCTGTCAGCCTTCTCTTCTCCAAGGAAAGCAGCCCTTTTCAACTGCCAACCAGGTGGCCAGCTGGAAAAAATTGAGTGGGCATCTCCGAGACCCGGCGGATGCCAAAGGCCCTCCTGACTGAATTGCCCACTCAGAATAGGTGGGCAGGTTGTTAAACTTTAAAAATGGGGGTCCAACGCCAAAGGTAGCGGATGCACAAGTGGGCGAGGTGTGCAATGCGCGCACTAAGCCCATTTGTGTTAACTGTTAGCGCCCTCCTGCACAAACTGATCCAAGCCAATCCGGAAGAAGGATTTGGATTGTTACAGCTGTGGATTTTGATGCTAACAGTCGTTGATCACTGGTCTAAAGGGTTCCATTGTACTGACATGTATTGAAAGTAGCCAAATATATATTTGTACTTTATTTGCTCTTTAAACCTGAAAAATCTTTTGGAAGGAGGATAGAGTTCTAAATTTTTTGCATTTAGGAATGTAGGGGTATCTGTGAAATATTAGACTTGTTACTGGTTACTGTGCCTTCAATTAAACCAAAGCAGACGCTTGTTAAAGAACAGCAACATGCATCTATATAGCATTTTTAACACAATAAAGATCCCAAGGCACACTTATGTACTCAAGGGCCAGGATTGTACGGCCCTACCCTGGCATGTCTCTCCCCGACAGATGCGGCAAGCCATTTAAATCTCCATTCAGTTCGGCAAGGCCGTAATATCCCGCTGGGCAGGAGGGGCTGTAAAACCTGGGCCAAGGTTATATGTGATTTTTTTTTATTGGATAGCAACTGTTAGAAGACATTAACTCATTTAAAATTTAATATAATTAAGGTAATTGGATTAAGATTTAAGGTAATTGGCAGAAGAAGCAATGAGGAGAAACATTTTCACGCAGTGAGTGTTTGAGATTGGAATGCACTACCTTAGTGTGATGGAGGCAGGTTCAGTCATGGCGGATCTGCTCCAGTCAAGAGGGAATTGGATTATTATATGGAAAAGAAGAATTTACAGGGTTATGGGGAGAAGCCAGGGGAATGGCATTAGGTGCATTGCTCTTTCGGAGAGCTGGCACAGACACATTAGGCTGAATGGCCTCCTTCTGTGCTATAACAATTCTGTGATCCTGTGAAAATAAAGGGGTTAGTACTACCTCTGTGTATAGAAGAAGAAATTTGAAGCAGGTACATAAGGCGTTTGTGTGTACTATATTACAAGATATCACTTCAAGGCCGCACTATTTAAAGACAATTTCTTTGGTACAGATAGCATCGCTCTTTGTGAAGTGAAAGGCTCTACATCTGTCCAATGGTTATTTAGGAAGGACAAAGGATATGCAGTTGCCAAGTGACCAGATCTTATTGACCTCATTCACAGCTTCAAAGGGTGTTCTTGGAGAATGCACAGTTTGACATGCTCAGTAATGATGTCATGACAGCTGGTGTATCAACATGGGCATTTAGTTTGAAAAGACAAATTCAGGGCAGCACAGGGTTCTTTAAGATAACTGAAGTAACTTATTAAGGTACAGCACATTTGTTTCTCTGGTCCAGTGTACAGCAAGGCAACTGAAGTTCGAATAACTGTAATCGGTGGACTTTGGAATTCAGCTTGCCTACTTCAGGTGTGGGGTCCTGTCATCCCCTGGCTCACCCAACCAAAGAAACCTTTTTGTTGTAATATGCTTTAAGGGATAGCAGCATGCCATCACTAGAAGGGAAGTGTGTCATGTGGTCAAGCCTCAGTTTCACTTTGGCCTGTGAACAGAACACAGCACACACAGCTCTGCTGTTGATGTCTTCAAGCTTTCTACCTTTGCATAGATGTTCTCATGTGCCGAGTCCAATAAATGAACCGACAATGTGTTTATCCAATCTCATATGAATGATTGGTGCCTTTACATCATTATAACAACACAATGTTTGCCTTTATTAAATAAACACAGAAAATGCTGGAAGTACGCAACAGATCAAGCAGCATCTGTGGAGAGAGAAGCAGAGTTAATGTTTCATGTTGATGACCTTTCTTTAGAACTCCTTTCATTTTGTACAGACACTGACCAGTGACATTATTTTGCTTGATTTGTAAAAGCTTCACAAACACTACATGTGATAGTAAATTTAGAGTTGGAACCATTGAATAAATTATGACTCCTAAGCTATTCCTTTGCCAGTTCTGACAGTACGGGCTGAAGAATGAACCGCACATTTGGTGAATCTCTAGGAGCTCCCAAATGCTATTTCCTACCTTTGTCCCAGGTTAGGATGAGTTGTTTCAGGTTTGCCTGATGTGGTTCTTGTGTACTTTGACATGCTGCACACTATGAATGCACATGCAGCACTAAGGAATGCTGCACTGTCAGAGGTGCCATGTTTCGGAGGAAACATTAAACCTCCACTCCTTCAGATGGACCTAAAAAGGGAAGAGGAGATATGGAGATCGTGCAAGAAGGTATAACTGACTTGGAAATCAGCCATGATGCTGAAAAAGGCTCAGAGGGCTTAAAGTAAAAGGCCCCATGGTAATCCTTCGAAGAAAAACTGGCAAGTTCTCCTCAAAGTCCTGGCCAATATTTATCCCTCAAACAACATCACTAAAACATTGCAGATTATCATGCATTATCGTGCCCTTCTCAGGGGCAACTAGAGATGGGCAATAAATGCTGGCCTAGCCAGCAAGGCCCACATCCCGTAATGAATAATATTTTTAAAAATTACATTACTGTTTGTGAGAGTTTGTTGTGCACAATTTGGCTGCCATGTTCCCCTCAACACAACAGAGACTATGGGCCAGGTTTCCATGGCTCAAATTGGGTCAAAACGCAGGCAGGTGGCCAAATAAAATGGTGGTGACTTGGTCCTAGTTGACATCTCGCCTCTGGTCTGGATGTTTTGTGTGGCAGGGCTGGACTGCAAGCCTGCGAACTCACCCGCACTCCTGTTCAGTCCAATTAAGATCGGTAAGAGGTTTTTTAAAAGTCTGACATTCTGCATTTTTTTTATGTTTGGTGGAGGCAGCCAGCATTCAGGGTACTGAGTATAAAATGTGAACCAGTGATGTGAGTGTGGATGGTTGCCATTTTGAAAAGTGAAAAACTAACACTGGTAATTCGTATTAAATTAGTGTAGCACAAGTTACACAATTAATTAATTGTACAAAGATATCTTTAACCACAATCAAATTTTAAAACTGTCAAATTCATTGTCTTCAGTATCCGACACAAAGAGTTCATCAAATTCACTTTGAGCCACATTGGCTATGGCATCAGTCTAAGGATCCCACCCTGGATGAGATTTGGTGCTTTCATTTTCAGAATCATCCTTCTGCAACAAATCATCTTCCTCTCCGTCCATTGAATTGGATATTCTGCATTTTTTGAATGATTTGACAGTGCACTAATAGCATCCCACAATGAATTAAATCACAGAAAACATCAAGCAGGGCAGCACGCATATTTCCACTCTTTTTGTGAAAGTTTTTTCTCTGTAAATCATCCTTCTATTCCATTCGGTGCAAACATGATCCTTAAATGGCTTGTTGAGGCATCCAAAGGTTGAACTACGGGTATTAGACCCCCTGGTATAACTGCGATGTGGTGTTATTTCTTTGCAGGCATCTCTTGTTCTCATCAGTTATATGGGATCTGAACGTATCCCTCACTAATAAGCTGCATTCTTTACCTAGGCCAATGGGAAGCCTATTCCAAACATTACTGATCCACAACTTCACTCCATCCAACTGTTGTCATGGACATGCGCAAAATCTCCTGCAGGGAATTTGATATTTGGCATGGTTTTACATTTGGAAACTACTAAAGGCTTTAATTTTGTTCCTATGGAAAGGGAGTACCATCGTAAATCTTGCCTTCACATGTCCTGTCATTTTCACTCGAACTGTTTTTGAACCTTTCTACTTCACAGTCTGGCTGCTGGGCATATCAAATTTCATGGGTGCTTCATCCAAGTTGCTGATGTGACAGCAATGGGCACTTGTGTTTTTTGCTGCTTTCTGATGATGAATCACTGCAAACTGGTAATTTTGGCATTGAGGTCTTTTGGTAGTCTGAGCAAACTTGGTCAAAATGACTATACCATCTAGCTATTGGTCTGCAATATTTGATGGAGTTTGATTTTGCTCACTTAAGTGTATTGTACATGCATGGTATTCCTGGTGACAATGTAACCATTCCGACGATTTTTGAGGACCATTTGCGATACATGCTTCTCAAGGTCACATCAGTTCAATTGGCACATTTGGTCTTGGAAATCTTCAAGGTGAGTTCCTCCTCCTTCCATCCTTGCACCAGTTTTTTTTTGCTAACAACGAATTCCCTTGCTGCAGCACAGTTATTTGACGAGTTAGCAAATGTTGCAACTTTTAGCTTGAAAGCAGCTTCGTACCTCATTCTTTTTTGCTGGAAGATCCATTTCTGTTCGTCATTTGCCATGCCATACACAGTGTGCTCTGAGTGGGCACGACTTAACCTCCTGCATAACACAACATGTATCGTCTGCTTGATCCCATGCAGACTTACAGTATAAGGTAATAAGTAAAATATGCATTTCTGGGGTGAAAAATTGAGGTTTACTTAATGTGAGTATAATGTTTCTTAGCTGAAAAGTGGTGGGGGAGGGAGGGTCGACTTATACACCCACAATATATTGGAGCGATGGGCAAGACTGTTTGAAATTAACCTGAAATGAAGGCTTCACCCTCAGAAATTAAGGCCATCTTCTCAGGAAGGGCAGAGCACTGGTCATCAGGAAGCCAGAGGAGAGAGACGAAGGGCAAGCATGAGAAGGAGATATTAACCACTCTGAGCACAAGATCTACAGGCAGAGGCAAAGACATTTCGACATGGCTGAGAGTAAGTGCCAAAGAAGGAATCTCTAGGCATCTGTGCCCTCATCAGTGCGGACCTCACACCTTGCACCACTGATCGCTATGCCCTGCCAGTAGCAGTCAAGGAAATGTGGCCTTGAATTCTTTTGTTGCTAGGGCGTTTCAAGGGTCAGCTTGCAGACCTCTGCAACATCTCACAGGTGGCTATCACCCTCTTTGCCAAGGCTGAACAGCCCATCAGATTCACAATTGATGGATATCACAAGCTCAGAGGTCACTGGTTCCAATGCTGGACGATCAGCTGGCACCCTCCAATAGCCTCCTGTAAGGGTCTTGGTCTGCTATGCTCTCCCTAACATGGCCCCCTAGAGGGGCACCTTGAGGATGGTGAGGTCCTGGGAGGGAACAGCTTATCGGGAGAGGCTGAGGAGGTAAGAAAGGAGGTGGAATTGGAGGCAGAGGGAGATGACACTGAACTGAGTGGTGCCCCTGCAGTCCACATGTTGTAGGTACACTCACAGTACTGTTAGGAAAGGAGTTATAAGATTTTGACCCAGCGACAGTGAAGGAACAGATATGTTTCCAAGTCAGGATGGTAAGTGACTTGAAGGGGAATTTGCAGGTGGTAGTGTTCCCGTGCATCTGCTGCCCTTGTTCTTCTCGGTGGTAGCAGTTGTGGATTTGGAAGATGCTGTCGAAGGAGCCTCGGTGAGTTGCTGCAGATCGGCCCAACGTGGCTCTTTCAAAGAGCTAACCAATTAGACCCCGTCTCTTGCTTTTTCCATGTAGCCACGCAAATTTTCTGTCTTTGAGTTGACCAATTATCTTCTGAAAGTTCCTACTGCTTCCACAGCGCTATCAGGCAGGGAACTACAGTTCACAACCACTCACTGTGTAAAAGCATCTTGCTTATGGCTTCTTCCCTATATTTCTAGAAATGTTTCCTTTTACAAGGATGATTTGAGAAATGCAAATGGATACGTATCGAAGAAGGATTGACCCAGCCTTGGTCTCTTCTCTCTTGAAAAGTGAAGGTTGAGGATGACCTAATAGAGGGTTTTAAAATTATGAAAGCTTTTGCAGGGAGAGTGCTTCCTCTTGTGGGCAAGAGCATAACTAGAAGCCATCAATATAAAATAGACAACAAGAAATCCAATAGGCAACTCAGAAGAAATTTCTTTGCCCAGAGCTTGGTATGAATGTAGCATTTACTACCACAAGGAGTGGTTGAAGCAATTAGTATAGATGCATTTAAGGGGAAGCTGGACAAATATCTAAGGGAGAAGGGAATAAAGGGTTACAATAATAGATTTAGGTGAAGGAAGATGACAGGAGGCTTGAGTGGAACATAAACACTGGAATGGACTGGTTGGGCTGAATGGCCTGTTTCTGTGCCATATATCCCTTGTAATCCTGTGTAATGAGCATATGTCCAACTCCCTAGCATTGTAGTAAAAACTAATTCAAGCCTAAGTTACACCACCTTGCATTTTCACTATCAGCCTTTTCTTCAGCAGGTTGGGGGCAGCAAATCTTATCAGTGTAGCTCAGAATGTTAAGAAGGATAAATAGAAAGGAACGGGAGGCTTTTTTGTAACCAACACAGGTTCGGAGATATTCCAGTACTTTTACCCCACCCAGTGGCCACAGTGGATTTACAAAAACTGGTTTCTGTTTTGCGCCTCTTAAAAATAAAAGCAAGGGCAAATATTTAGTGAGGAAAAGACTATAAAGGCTCAGCAAAACACAGCCGGCGCTTAGGTTATTGTGTGTTTTAGATTCTCATTATCACCAGTGACACCACCATCTGTAATGTATTCTGGGGCAAATCAGGTGAATCCCAACAACTCATCCACAACTGGCAGATGGTCTTTCTAACAGGAAGATATTTATCAATGCTCTGTGTTTCTCCTGTTGATTCAAACACCCAAGAGAGCGGAAAAGTCACTTGTCTTCACCCCTCCCCTCCTTCCCCTTCACCATCTCCTCTTCATCACTCCCTTCCCTTCTCCCTCTCTCCTTGTTTTTCCCTACCTTCCCTCCTTTTTGTTAATCCCTGAATGCAATGTGGGCATTGCTGGCTAGGCCAGCACTTATTGCTCATCCCAAATTGCCCTTGAGAAACTGGTGATGAGCCACCTTCATGAATTACTGTAATCCTTCCTTTTGTCCCCAATTCCTTCTTCCCATCCTCCTCCTCTTCCTCCCCTCCCCTCCACTTGTCTCCCCCTTCCTTTCTTCTCATCTCCTCCTTCCCTCTAACACTACTACTTTTTCCTCTGCTCTTCCTTTCCTTCCTTCATTCTTCCCTCCTCCTTCCTCCTATCCATTCCTCCTGCCTTCCTTCCCCACGTTTCCTTCAACTCCCCCTTCTCTCTTCTCCTTCCTTTGCACCCTTCCTTCCTTCTCTCCTATGCCCTCCTTCTACTATCATCCCCGCCTTCCTTTTTTTCTTGTCAACTCCTTCCTTCTCGCTTGCCCTCCTCTGTAGAGTGAAGGGTTAAGATTGTAGTATAAGGGTCTGACACATATAGGGTTAATCTGGGACTGAATACACTACCACCCACACAGTAATGTAAGGGAACACATGATCCACACCTAGGGGTCAGTCTAGTGTTGGAGAGAAAGGCATGTGCACAAACAGCTCTGAGCTTGAACTCTTTGCCAATTAAATGTACATAGTTCTTGGGGTTAATAAATTCATACAGTTAACCGACTTAAGGCTACGAAGGCTTCATTAAGACCTGCTGAAGGGTATCCAACACCCTACAACAACCATCTGGGGCATGTGATACTGATGTATCCACTGATGTAACTATGATGCAATGTGACATGACTAGGAGAATGAGATCTGATGGGAAGCAGAAATATAAACTTGTGTAGAGTACTGAGGTGTATGTGGATCTGCAAATCGACAAGTATGTTTTTTATGAATAACAGTCTTTGGTAGCATTCTTAGGGCAACAGGTAAAACCTGAAGAAACCCCATCGAGACCCTGAACTCAAGACGAAACACTTGCATCTTCCTCCTGCTCTCCTCTTCGTTTTTCTCCCTGTCTCCTCCCTCCATCGAACCATCCTCCTTTTGTGTCCCCTTCTCTTTTCCCTTCCTCTTTCATCCCATCTCCATTGTATCCCTTCTCCTCCCTCCTTCCTTCACCTTCTCTTCTTTTTTCTCCTTTCCTCCTCCCTGTTCCTATCCTCTCCTTCCTTCTCAGCCTCCAAAACAAGCTAATCATGAATCCGTTGGAGTGTAAATCGGTTGTTAAATGAATTAGAATTGCAGTCAGGGACACAAGGGGTCCCACGAGGGAGGACACAATTGTATCTCCATGATGCCTGAATCACTCCAATTTAAAAGTAGCTGAACGTTTTAGTGGCAAATGGTTAAATAAGCATGGTAAAAAAAAACAAGATGCAGAAAAAGGCTCTTCAGTTATCTTGGTCAGTAGTTAAGAGTCATGGGAAAAACATTTGACATTATAAAGGAAAGATAAGATAAAATAAGGCAATGTTTCCTAAGTCTGAAAGGTACATAATGATTAAATTAAAGTTTTATGCTAAGGACGTGAAACTCCAGGAAAATTCGGAGTTATGGGATATGTGGACGACTCTTTACCAGCCAGATACCAAGCTTTACTTTATTTTCCAAATAAATGTCAGGTTTGGGAAGGAAAGCAATATTACTGCTGGAAATTCAGTGGAGATTTTAAATTGCAAACTGTCAGCAAAATCTGTTACACGCATTTGTCATTTACTCCCATTTATTGATGGTGCAATTTCCAATTTTTTTTTCTACTGCATCAATTCAGTTAGATATGCATCCATGATCAGAGATAGGCCGTTCAGGAGTAATGTCAGGAAGTCCACTTGGTCGGCAGCCCATCTGCCACCTTAAACATTCATTCCCTCCAACCACCAACACACAGTGGCAACAGAGTACACCATCTTCAAGGTGCATTGCAGTAACTCAGCCGTAGAAGTAGAGTATGGTGCATAAAGGATTAATATGGGACTGAGTGCAGTACCTCTTGCACAGTGATGTAAGAAGGCACATGACCCAGAGCCAAGGCCCAGAGATGGATATAGATGGGTAAAGACCTAGACTGTACCCACTACTATAAATATAGACGTAGTTATGGGTTGTTAGTAAAGACTTGCTGTTAACATACTCTAGACCACGAAGCCTACTTCATGCTGTCCAGAGCAGGATTCTTCATTGCTAAGGGTCCTTTGACAGCACTTTCCAAACCCACAGCCTCTATCATCTAGAAGGACAAGGACAGCAGATGAATGGGAAGACCACCATCTTCAAGTTCCCCTCCAAGCCACACACCATCCTGACTTGGAAATATATTGCTGTTCCTTCACTGCTGCAGTTTCAAAACCCTGGAACACCTCCGCCCCCCCACCCCCCACCACGAACAGCACTGTGGGTGTACCAACATGGCATGGACTGCAGTGGTTCAAGAAGGCAGCTGACCACTACCTTCTCAACGGCGATTAGGGATGGGCAATAAATGCTAGCCTAGCCAGCGACATCCACATCCCATGAAAGAATGAAAAAACAAATTTTTCACACAGAGGTAGTGGAAATCTGGAACTCTCTCACCCACCAAAAAGCTGTTGCAGGTCCATTGAAAATGTCAAAACTGAAATTGATTGAATTTGGTTAGTCAGTGACAGGTTATGTAACAGGTTAAGGAGGCAGATGGAATTAAGTCACAGATCAACTATGATCTAATTTAATGAATGGAACAGACTCATGGGTCTGAATAGCCCACACCCATTCCAATGTTCTAACAGAATAACATGGCCAGTTTTTAAGTCGATTGATACCAGTCATTCAATTTGCATTTATTCCTGGTAAGACATCCTTTTCTATTATTTATAATAATTAGAAGCTATGAATCCTTTTAGAAGCAAGGGAGGAACTTATTTCCTTTGTACAAGCTGCTTATAATGTTAACTACCTGCAGTGCTTAATCCATATTTCTTTTTCATTCACTCATGGAGCATCACTGGCAAGGCCAGCATTTGTTGCTCTGAAGGTTCACATGGACCCGAAACTTTAACTCTGTTTCTCTCACCACAGATGCTGTCAGACCTGTCAGACCTGTTGAGTTTTTCCAGCATTTGCTGTTTTTGTTTCAGAATTCCAGCATCCGCAGTATTTTGCATTTACCTATTTGTTGCTCTTCCCTTGAGAACAGTTAAGAGTCAACCACATTGCAATAGGCCTGGAATCACATGTGGGCCAGACCAGGTTAGGATGGCAAGTTGAGTGAGTGGGCAAATACATGGCAGATGCAGTATAACATGGATAAATGTGAAGTTATCCAATTCGGTAGGAAAAACAGAATGGCAGAGTATTATTTAAATGGTGATACATTGGGAAATGTTGATGTCCTTGTACACCAATCACTGAAAGCAACCATGCAGGTGCAGCAAACAGTTAAGAAGGCAAATGGTTTTCTGCTCTTCATTGCAAGAGGGCTTGAGTACAGGAGCAAAGATGTCATACTGCAGTTGTACAGGGCCTTGGTGAGACCATACCTGGAGTATTGTGTGCAGTTTTGGTCTCCTTACCTTAGAAAAGATATACTTGCCGCAGAGAAAGTGCAGCAAAAGTTCAGCAAACTGATTGCTGGGATGGCAGGATTGTCGTATGACAATCAGGGCTGAGATGAGGAGAAACTTTTTCAATCAGAGGGTGGTGAACCTATGGAATTCTCTGCCACAGAAGGCTGTAGAGGCCAAGTCACTGCATATATTTATGAAGGAAATAGATAGATTTCTAGAATCTAAAGGCATCAAGGGGTATGGGGAGAGAGTGGCAGTATGGCGTTGAGGCAGAGGATCAGCCATGATCACATTGAACAGCAGAGCAGGTTCAAAGGGCCGAATGACCTATTCCTGCTCCTATTTTCTATGTTTCACTTCCCCAAAGGACATTAGTGAAGCCGGTATGTTTTTACAGCAATCGGTGATAGTTTCATGGTCACCATTACTACAAAGCCTACTTCATAGTGTCTGAAGCAGGATTCAAATCCAGATATTCTTTTCTAATTAATTAAATTAAAATACCACCAGCTGTTGTGGTGGGATTTGAGCTCACCTCAAAGAACAAAGAACAAAGAAAAGTATAGCACAGGAACAGGCCCTTCGGCCCTCCAAGCCTGCACCGATCATATTGCCCGTCATCTAAAACATTTTTGGACTTCCGGGGTCCATATCCTTCTATTCCCATCCTATTCATGTATTCATCAAGCTACCTCTTAAACACCACTATTGTACCTGCTTCCACCACCTCCTCTGGCAGCAAATTCCAGACACTCACTACCCTCTGTGTAAAAAACTTGCCCCGCACATCTCCTCTACAGTTTTCTCCTCTCACCTTAAATCTATGTCCCCTAGTAATTGACTCTTCCACCCTGGGAAAAAGCTTCTGAACATCTACTCTGTCCATGCCACTTATAATTTTGTAAACTTCTATCAAGTCGCCCCTCAATCTCCGTCGCTCTAGTGAGAACAATCTGAGTTTCTCCAACCTCTCCTCATAGCTAATAACCTCCAGATCAGGCAGCATCCTGGTAAACCTCCTCTGCACCCACTCCAACGCCTCCATATCCTTCTGGTAATGTGATGACCAGAATTGTACGCAATATTCCAAGTGTGGCTTAACCAAGGTTCTATACAGCTGCAGTATGACTTCCCAGCTTTTATACTCAATACCCCTGCCAATGAAGGCAAACATGCCATAAGCCTTCCTGACTACCTTATCCACCTGTGTTGCCACTTTCAGTGACCTGTGGGCCTGTACACCCAGATCCCTCTGCCCGTCGATGCACTTAAGGGTTCTGCCATTTACTGTATAATTCCTGCCTGTATTAGACCTTCCAAAATGCACTACCTCACATTTGTCCAGATTAAACTCCATCTGCCATTTCTCCGTTCAAGTCTCCAGCGGATCTATATCCCGTTGTATCCTTTGACAATCCTCTTCACTATCTGCAACTCCTCCAACCTTAGTGTCATCTGCAAACTTACTAATTAGCCCAGTTTCCTCCAAATTATTTATGTATACAACAAACAGCAAAGGTCCCAGCACTGATCCCTGCGGAACTCCACTAGTCACAGCTCTCCATTCAGAAAAGCACCCTTCCACTGCTACCCTTTGTCTTCTATGACCAAGCCAATTCTGTTTCCATCTTGCCAGCTCACCTCTGATCCCGTGCGACTTTACCTTTTGTACTAGTCTGCCACAAGGGACCTTGTCAAAGGCCTTACTGAAATCCATGTATATAACATCCACTGCCCTTCCATCGCCGATCATCTTTGTCACTTCCTCGAAAAACTCGATCAAGTTAGAGAGACACGACCTCCTCTTCACAAAACCATGCTGCCTCTCACTAATAGGCCCATTTGCTTCCAAATGTTTGTAAACCCTGTCACGAAGAATCTTCTCCAATAATTTCCCTACCACTGACGTAAGGCTCACCGGCCTATAATTTACTGGATTATCCTTGCCACCCTTCTTAAACAATGGAACAACATTGGCCATTGTCCAGTCCTCTGGGACCTCACCTGTAGCCAGTGAGGATACAAAGATTTCTGTTAAGGCCCCAGCAATCTCCTCCCTTGCCTCCCTCAGTATTCTGGGGTAGATCCCATCTGGCCCTGGGGACTTATCCACCTTAATGTTCTTCATGATGCCTAACACCTCCTCTTTTTTGATCTCAACATGATCCAGGCTATCTACACACTCTTCCCTAGACAAATCGACCGTTATGTCCTTCTCTTTGGTGAATACTGATGAGAAGTATTCATTTAGTATCTCTCCCATTTCTTCTAGCTCCACACACAGATTCCCACCACTGTCCCTGAGTGGGCCTACCCTTTCCCTGGCTACCCTCTTGCTTTTTACATATGTATAAAAGGCCTTGGGATTTTCCTTAATCCTGGTTGCCAGTGACTTTTCATGACCCCTTTTAGCCCTCCTAACTCCTTGTTTAAGTTTCTTCCAACTTTCTTTGTATCCCCAAAGCATTGGCCTAAGCATCTGGATTATTAGTCCAGGGACATTACCACTAACCCACAATAAATATTGCCTTGCTAAATATTGTCTAAATATTGTCTGAAATAAGTCATTCAGCCCATCTAGTCTATGGCAGTGTTTATGCTTCTCACCAGCCTCCTCCACCCCTACTTAATCTAACTTTTTCAACATAACCTTTTAATCCTTTCTCCCTTCTGTGCTTTTTGAGTATGTTCTCTTTAAAGGCAGCTCCACTCTTTACCTCAATCACTCTTGTGGCAACAAGTTCTTTGGAACCATAGAAATGTTATGGTGCAGAAAGAGACCATTCAGCCCATCATGTCTGCGCCAGCCAAAAAGAGAAAAAAGAAACTAGCTGCTCAGCTTAATCCCACTTTCCAGCACCTGGTCTATAGCCTTGCAGGTTACAGCACTTTAGATGCAGATCCAGGTACCTTTTAAATAAGTTGAAAGTTTCAGCCTCAGCCACCAACTTAGGCAATGAATTCCAGGTGCCTATCACCCCCTGGGTGAAAAAGTTTTTCTTAATGTCCCTTCTAATCCTTCTACCAATTACCTTAAATCTATGCCCCTTGGTAATTGACCCCTCAGCTAGGGGGAACAAGTCTTTCCTGTCTATCCTACCTAGGCCCCTCGTAATTTTGTACACCTCAATTAGGTCATTCCTTAGCCTCCTCTGTTCTAAGGGAATCAACCCTAGCCTATCCAATCTCTCCTCATTACTGCAATTTTCAAACCCTGGCAACATTCTTCTAAATCTGCACTCTCTCCAGGTCAATTATGTCCTTCCTGTAATGTGATGACCAGAACTGTACACAAAATTCCAGCTGCGGCCTAACCAACATTTTATACAGTCCCATCATTACATCCCTGTTTCTGTATTCAATACCTTGCCCACTTTGACAACCTTGTCCACCTGTCCTGACACTTTCAAGGCCTGTGGAAATATACTCCAAGGTCACTTCCTCTACCCTACTCAATAACTTCCCGTTTATTGAGTATTCTGTTGTTTTGTTTGCCCTCCCCAAATGCATTACCTCAAACTTCTCCAGATTGAATGCCCTTTGCCACTCCACCACCCATCACCCAAACCATTAAAATCATTCTGGAGGCGACAGCTATCCTCTTCGCTATCAACTACATGGCCAATTTTTGGATCATCTGCAAATTTCCCAATCATGCCTCCCACATTTAAGTCTAGATCATTAATATATACAATAGACAACAATGGGTCCTGTGGAACGCCACTGGAAATCGTTTTCCATTTGTAAAAATATCCAACGACCTTTGTTTCCTGTCACTGAGCCAATTTTGGATCCAACCTGCCACCTTCTCCTGTATCCCATGAGATCTCACTTTCCTGACCAGTCTGTCATGTGGGGCCTTGTCAAATGCTTTACTGAAATCCATGTAGACAACATCCACTACACTACCCTCATCAATCCTCCATGTTCCTCCTCACAAATTTCTATTAATTTAGTAAGACAAGATTCTTCCCCTAACAAAACCATGCTGACGCTCCGTGATTAATCCATGCCTTTCTAAGTGACAGTTTATCCTGTCTCTCAGATCTGTTTCCAATAATTTGTCCACATCAAAGTCAGACTGACCAGCCCATAATTTTCAGGCCAATGCCTCGCACCCTTTTTAAATAATGGTACAACATTTGCAGACCTCCAATCCTCTGGTACCTCACCCGTATCCAGTGAGGATTGGAAAATGATCCTCATAGCATCAGCTATTTCCTCCCTGGCTTCCTTCAACAGCCTGGGCTACAATCCATCTGGCACTGGTGATTTATTCATTTTCAAGGATGCCAGTCCCTCCAATACTTCCTCTTTCACTATACTTATTGTATCTAAAATTTCACACTCCTCTTCTTTAACTAGAATGTCTGCATCATCCCTATCCTTAGTGAAGACAGACACAAAGTACTCTTTGAGAGACCTGTCCGCATCTTCTGCAACCCACAAGTTACCATATACATCTCTAATAGGCCCTACCTTTTCCTTAGCTATTCTCTTGCTCTTAATATACTGGTAAAACATCTTAGGATTTATTTTGATTTTACCTGCCAATATCCTCTCTTTGCTTTCCTAATTAATTTTTTATTTCACCTTGTACTTTCTATAAGGCTCAAGCCTTCCTCAAGGCTTTCTACAATATTAAGTCTTTTGTGACTGTCATAAGATTTATTTTCCTGCTTTATCTTGGCCTGTATGCTTCTGGGTAACCAGGGAGCTCTAGATTTGGCAGTACCATCCTTTTTCTGTGTGGTCTACACTGTCTACACTGTGCTCGTAGAATCTCGCCTTTGAATGTCTCCCACTGATTTGACACAGTTTTTCCTTCTAATAGCTGTATCCAGTCTACTCTAGCCAGCTCACCTCTGAGCTTTGTAAAATGTGTCTTCCCCCAATTTAGATCTTTTACTCCTGTTCTATCTCTGTCATTTTCCATAATGATGCTAAATCTAACTATATTATGGTCACTACCCAAATCGGTCCCCCACTGCTACTTCATCCACTTGCTCAGCCTCATTTCCTAAGACTAAATTTAGAATGACACACCCTCTCATTGGACTTATGTGCTGGCTAAAAAAGTTCTCTTGAATGCAGTTCAGGAATTTTGCGCCCTCTGTGCCTTTCACATTGTTAGTATTCCAATTGATATTGAAGTCTCCAAATATGACTGCCCTATTGTTTTTACACTCAGAAATCTATCTACATATTTGCTCTTCTTACTCCCTTCCCCTTTTTAGGGGTCCAAAGTACACTCCTAGCAGTGTAGCTGCCACTTTTTTATTTCTGAGCTCAACCCACATGGCATCATTTGATGCTTCATTTAGTACATCATTCCTCCTCACAGCTACAATTGATTCCTTAACCAATAATGCTACACCTCCACCTTTTTTATCCCACTCCCTATCCTGCCTGCAAACTCAATATCCAGGGATGCTGAGCTGCCATTTTTGCCCCTCCTTAAGCCAAGTTTCCGTTATAGCGATAACATCATCCTGCCATCTGTGCTCTCAGCTCGTCAGCTTTACTCTGCTTCTTGCATTTGCATATATACCTTTTAACACTGCCAAATTCCTCTGCTGTATATTTTTAACCTGTGCTTCTTCTGTCTTTCAGAGTCACTCACTAATTCTCCATCTCCTGTTCCCTGCTCTGAATGTATCCTCAGTTTCCCAGCCCCCTGCCAATCTAGTTTAAACCGCGACCCCAACAGCACTAGCAAATCTCCCTGCGAGGATATTCCTCCCATTCCTGTTCAGATGTAGACCATTCAGCTTGTACAGGTCCCACTTTCCCCAGAACCAGTCCCAAAGCCTCAGAAATCTGATGCCCTCCCTCCTAGACCAACTTTCCAGCCAAGTGTTTATTCGCTCAATTCTCCTATTTCTATACTCACTTGCACATGGGACTGGGAGTAGTCTTGAGATTATTGCTTTAGAGGTCCTGCTTTTCAATTTTGTTCCTAGTTCCCTAAAGTCCGCTTTCAGGACCTCATTCCCTTTCCTACCGAAGTCACTGATACTAACGTGGACCATGATCTCTGGCTAATCACCCTCCCCCAGAAGAATGTCCTGCAGCTGCTCCATGATATCCTTGACGCTGCACCAGGGAGGCAATATACCACCTTGGAGTCATGTGTATGGCCTCCTGTACAGCAGAACTGCCTGTGGTGCCACAAACGTAGCTCTGACTGTGCTCTTCCTAGGAACTAATGCCCTCACCGGTATCCAAAACGGAAAACTAATTGGTGAGCAGGACCTCAGGGGACTCCTGCACTAGCTGCTACATTTTTATCAGCCTCTGGTAAAAAGATAGTTTACCTAATTATTTTGAATACTGATCCCTGGTTCTGAAATCATGTATGCATTGGAAAAAAGAGATCAATTAAAAATAGACTGACGTTACCCAGCAAATATATAATGCCCAGTACAGAGTCACCAAGACCAAGCTAAAATTTAATGGAAAATTTAATAGGTTCAACAAGAGATTTAGCAGAGCCAAGCTGAGACTCTGCTTCTCTTTGATGCACTGCAACTTCAATTATCTATAATCCCATTATTCTCGCTCTTGATTCTACACAAGAATATCTGTGGGAGTCAATGCTGGATCCTGTAATGGAATGATGATGAGGTTAGTATTCTCAAAGGATGAGATCAGTTGGACTCTGTGGTCTTCTAGCAATAGGACCGAAAAGCAGAATTGAGGTTGAAGATAAGCCAGGATTGTATTGAATGTGTAGGCTCAAAGGGCAGAATGACCTACTCCTGCTCCTAGATATCATTCATGTTCATATATTCATCTGAACTGGGAAGCAGCAAGGGAATCACTGAAAATCATGGGCAGCATTCCGCAGATAGAAAATCAGTGTCTGTTTGTCCGCCATTTTAAAGAAGTCCTTACTCATTCTCAGGATGTGAGTGTCACTGGCCAAGCCAGCATTTATTGCCCATCCTTAGTTGTCTTTGAGAAGGAGGTGGTGGGATGCTATATGTAGCCGAGATGGTGTGTAACTTGGAAGGCAACTTGGGAGGCAATGTTGTCTCATGTACTGCTGCCCTCATTCTCCCAACAGGTGGAGTTCACAGGTTTGGGAGAAGCCTTGGCAAGTTGCTGCAGTACATCCTACCAGACAATATACACTGAAGCCACAATGTGCAAATGGCGAAGGGAGGTGGTGGATGGGGTGCCGATCAAGTCGGCTGCCTTACTTTGGATGATGTTGAGCTCCTTGAGCTGTACTCCTCCAGACAAATGGAGAGAATTGCATCACACTGGCAACTTGTGTCATTTTCCAAAATGTGCACCTGTGCACACCGCTCCTTGTGGGCTGATCACAGGATCAATAGGTCCACTCATTTTGCAAAAACGAACCAAAATGCAATAAGTGTCTTTGATTTGCTTTTCATTTGACTCAACTGATCCAGTAATGAATGGGATTTACTATCAGGCAACTTTAGTGTTTTGCTTCAGGTCAGGGAAAGCAGTCGGAGCTTTGAGTCAGCAAGGCCAGCAGGAATTTGGCCATCAACAACATCTCAGGAAATTGCCATTTTAAATTAACAATAAAGTCGTGGGTCTTAATTGTACACATTGGGAATTTGATTGGTCTACTTTGATTACCCAATCGGAAGTTAAATCATCCGTGTACCTGCCCGAATATAATGGAGCAAAGGCAAAATCCTGCTGAAAACCTGAAATCCAAACAGAAAATGCTGGGAATACTCAAGAAGTCAGGCAACATCGGTGGGGAAGAAACGAGTCCTCTGGTGGGGGGTGCTGGGAGCCTGGTCGGAGGGGGGAGTGGGGATTAGACCTGTAAAATACAGAAGGAAGGCAAAGGGTGGAGTGCCATCATCTCCCAGCTATTCTGTCAGTAGCTGGGAAGATGGAGGATGGCCCTTCTGCTGAGAGGTTAATTGAGACTTTCATGTGGCCAATTAAGGGCCTCTTCTTGCAACCACTTGTAATTTACTAGCAGCAGTGGATGGGAGGCTTTCACCATGTGGGGAGACTGCCAGGTGTACCGTAACAGCCTTCCAGCGGGTTTAGGGAGAGTCCTACCAATTCAAGCAATGTTTGGCCCACGGAGGGCCCTCTGGTGGCAATGGCTGACCTGCAGCTAATTTGTTATCGCCAACACCACCCTGCTCCCTCGCCAGGGTCTGCCTGATTGTTCTCACTTACCTGTTTGGAAGGGTGGCATCCATCTATATTGTCCTCTTCTTCCAGGTACAGTTCCAGCAGTAGCCACCACTCCCAGTGAAACTAGGTGCTGGCTCTTGAGGTGGCTGGCAGCTCCTGAGGGCAGGCAACTGTCCTTTAAAGGGACACTTTATAGGAATGCCTGATAGCATTCATTGCCTGACCAACCCCTCGCAACCCCCCACCCTGTAAAATGTGACTGTGAATCCCAAAAACAGGCATGGTTGGCTGGTCTTAGGCTTCAGAGCTGCCGCCTAGAGCCCTGCCATGAGAATAAAATTCAGCCCAACATTTCAGAATGTAAACCCTGGAACAAGAACCCTAAATATAGGTGAGCCCTTGATTATCTGCAAAGGGAGAGGGGGGCCTGCGTTCCTTTTATGGAATAAAATTTTGAGATGTTTCCTCAAAGTTGCCCATGATCGATATCACAGAACTTTTACTTCGCAGAAGGAGGCCCTTCAGCCCATCCTGTCTGCACCGGCTCTCCAAATGAGCAACTCATCTAGTGTTATGGCACAGCAGTTGGTAAAGGCTGTTATTTAAAATCCCAGAGGGAAACTTTAAACAACTGTCATAACCTATATTTTCAAGTGGTATGTTTGAGATGCAGCTCTAAATTCAGGAATGGGACCACCAGTTCCCGAGAGGTTTTTATACCAAATTGCATGAGACATTTATTAATTTACACAAGTTAAATATATCATTTTCAGGCCAATGCCTCGCACACTTTCTAAATAATGATATAACTTTCGCAGACCTCCAATCCTCTGGGACCTCACCCCTATCTAGTGAGGATTGGAAAATGATCCTCAGAGCATCCACTATTTCCTCCCTGGCTCCCAGCCCATCAGATTCACAATTGATGGATATCGCAAGCTCAGAGGTCACTGGTTCCAGTGCTGGACGATCAGCTGGCACCCTCCATTAGCCTCCTGCAAGGGTCTCAGTCTACTATGCTCTCCCCAACATGGCCCTCCAGAGGGGCACCTTGAGGATGGTGAGGACCTGGAAGGGAACAGCTTATCAGGAGAGGCTGAAGAGGTAAGAGAGGAGGTGGAATTGGAGGCAGAGAGAGATGACACTGAACAGAGTGGTGCCCCTGCCGTCCACGCGTTGTAGGTAAACCCACAGTGCTGTTAGGAAAGGGGGTGCAGGATTTTGACCCAGCGACAGTGAAGGGACAGCGATATTTCCAAGTCAGGATGGTGAGTGACTTGAAAGGGAATTTGCAGGTTGTGGTGTTCCCATGCATTGGCAAAGAGGGCATTTATCAGTTGGGTGATAGCTACCTGTGAGATGTCGCAGAGATCTGCAAGCTGACCCTTGAAAGGTCCTAGCAACAAAAGAATTCAAAGTCACATTTCCTTGACTGCTACTGACAAGGCATAGTGATCAGTGGTGCAAGGTGTGAGGTCTGCACTGATGAGGGCACAGATGCCTAGAGATTCCTTCTTTGGATGCACGAGGGCAGCATCTGTGTACAAGTTAAAGGTATACACGTGGCTACAAACTACTACTATCATAACTTTTAACAATTCCCAAACTGATCTCCATTAAAGCAACAGCAACCCATAGACTTTAAGCAGACACCAGGCAAAGCATTTTCACCTTACAAATTCAAAATGAAGTTCCTTTTACTTTGGTTCCCTTGCAGACACAGTGGTAGGCTTACAGGCTTTGATGTTACATGCTGCTGCTCTGCACACACAAAACTGCTATCGGTTATACCCAGCACATCTCTTTGAATGTAAATTCTCCTTATATCTCCAGCCCCTTTGAACTCCACCTCTCCTAACAATAAAACCCCTTTCATAGTATCATATTCATTAGTAATATAAACATTGCTTGGTCTCTGCTAACTAGGTGCCAGATTTCACTCCCCTTCTTGAATGCTCTATTCAACAAAATGCAAATGCACTCTACCTCTTTAACATCTTAAAACTAGTATACATCAAAGCACCCAGCTGGCTTTAATCCAATTAATACACACCCATGGACTAAATCTCTATTTAAAAAAAAATTCCAACAATATTACATGCATTAATAGCTTCATGACCCCTACTGCCATTCCCCTGCCTTCTCCCTGTAACCCTAACCCTGCACGTTATTCCTTTTCAGGTAACAGTCTAATTCCCATTTAATTAGCTTGATTGAACCTGCCTCCACCACACTCTCAGGCAGTGCATCTCAGACCTTATCCACTCACTGCGTGAAAAAAATTTTCCTCATATCACTTTTGCTTCTTTTTTGCTAACTACTTTCAATCTGTGCCCTTTCAATCTTGATCCTTTCACAAGTGGGAATAGTTTCTCCCTATCTATTCTAGCCACATCTCTCATGATTTTGATACCTCTATCAAATCTCCTCTCAGCCTTCTTTTCTCTAAGGAAAACAGTCCTAACTTCTCCAATCTATCTTCAAAAGTGAAGTCCCTCATCCCTGAAACCATTCTCATGAACCTTTCCTGCACCCTCTCCAAAGCCTTCACATCCTTCTTAAAGTGTGATGCCCAAAACTGGACGCAGTACTCCAGTTGAGGCCAAACTAGTGTCTTATACAAGTTCAACATAACCTCCATGCTCTTTTACTCTGTGTTCCTATTAACAAAGCCCAGGCAGGGCATTGTATGCTTTATTAACCATTCTCTAAACCTGTCCTATATATATATATATATATATATATTTGAATGTGCATTTCTTATCCTTGTCAATTAATAATAATTAATAATCCAGCAACAAAGCCTTTTGTACTTAAAAAAGGAAGGTTAGTTATTTGTACTTTGCTTCTCTGGAGGTGACTTAAGAAATATTATACACATGCACACACACACACACACACACACACACACACACACACACACACACACACACACAAGGATTAATTACAAATGAAGATAAACAATACTCATAAAACCTGAATCACGTTCGGTCTCTATTGTTTGATGCATGCCTGGTATTTTGAAGTGCGTTATCTGAAATGCAGGCTTGGAGTTGTAGGGTCCTCTCAGCAACTGTAATGGCTTCCACTGTTGAATTGCTGGAGTTCACTTTCACAGGTAACTTAGGAGATGGAACAGGGTACAAGGAAGAGAGAGGTGGCTCCTTGCTTTACTTTTATGGTACTGCAGGTGTAGCACTTTCAGTTGCCCAGTTACTTACAGCAGGTCATTAGTTGTTTCAGGATGTAATTCACTCTCGCTCTGAGTTGAAGCTCTTGCCTGCTTCTCTGAAGACCTTTCCAGATGTCTCACCTTTGAATGTTTCTGATTCTAGGCAACTCTCCCTAATCTTTTGTATATTCTTGGCAGGCAAACAAAGATGGCCACGATATCATGCGAACCTGTAGCAAAATGCCAAATCATTGTTTCATGGGATGTGGGAATTGGCAAGGACAGCATTTGTTGGTCATCCCTAATTGCCCTTGAACTGAGTGCCCTGTGAGGCCATTTCACAGGGCAGTTAAGAATCAACCACATTGCTGTGATCTGGGGTCACATGAAGGCCAGACTGGGTAAGGATGGCAGATTTCCTTCCCTAAAAGGGCAAAAACAGATGATTTTTTCACAATTAATGATAGCCTCATGGTTGCCATTACTAAGGCTAGCATTATAATTCCAAATTTTATCAATTGAATTTAAATCTCACAGCTGCCATGGCAGGATTTGAACCCATGTGCCCAGAGCATCAGCCTGGACTTCTGTATCACTAGTCCAGTGATATTACCACTACACAACCATCTCCACATTATGCTAAAGTAGAGTAAAGGGTTAATGGCTATGTTAATTAGGCAATGATGTTACTCATGATTTAAGCATGACATCAGGGTCAGAGCACCAAGGAAGCAAGAGACAGAACAGTCTGTGTCCAGAAAAAAATATACTTACCATGAGGCCTTGGATGTAACAAATAGTTTCAAGAGAAACCATATTCCAGCTATCACCAAGTTACTCATAGAGTAAGTGAAGCCTCATCAAAATAATAAGTGATCATCCCATTTAACAATCTGAAGTTTTTTCTTACCACCTGCAGTGTTGAAACAGTTCCTGGCTTTTCATGCCTTAAGGCCTTTATAAGTCAAGGTCTTTGTGCTTGAAGGAAAGCCATCATTATTTGCACTCAGGGAATGCTCATTAATCTTTGACATGAAGCTATAATATTTTTCATAATATTATTGTGGTTTATTATAAAATAAGTTTATGAGTGTGTGTGTATGGATCTGTCTGTGTGTATGGATCTGTCTGTGTGATTTAATTGAATTAGAGTCAGATAGACTGCAAGCTTGCAATTATCAAAATAAGTTAGGGGTAAAAGGCATTTGAAACGCTAATGAGTAAACATGGATGAGGTCTTAGCATGTAGGGTGTGAAGGAAATTTGCATTTTTATATAAGTGAACGCGTTGTTTAGGTTAAAAGGGATGATAGGATGTTTATAGCTATCAAGATAAGCAGGGCCAAGCAGTGTATTTATTTTTCCCAAAGGTACTGACCATATTGGCAACATGAAAGATTTTTATATTATGGGAAAAATACATTTCTTAAGGTGTATAGAACAATAAAATTTACAGGTTAAAGAGAGAGACACATATATAAAGAAGGGTAGAAGGTGGTGTTGGGGGGGGTGGGGCATGTAAGATTTAAAAGGGCCGTGTAAAACAGCCTTGAGGAAGCCTCCAGCCACTGTTGCCAATCAAAGGTGGAGGAAAGCTTTTAAGATTCCACTGTTGATTGGGTGCTGTGATAAACTTGCTGGCTTGCTATTTAAATATAAAATCTATTTTGAACTGTTGCCTTAAAGAGTGTGTGTATTTGGGAGTCAGGTTAATTAGGGATTTGGGGATTTATTACTATAATCTTATATATGTGTTTGAAATTTTTTCTTTTTTAATAAATGTTTTAATTTAGTTTTTAAAATCTCTGAAGGTATAGTGGATTCATTACTTGTGAATTGAGTGGCTTCAGAAGTCTTCTCATAATAAACACAAATTGCAAAACCATTGTGATAGCATGGCCAAGTTTCCCTTGTGGATTTGGTCCAGCTGGCACACATCACCTGCCATGTCATAACACTTTCAAATGTTTCCCTCTTGCTTTCTCTCTCTTTCTTTCTCTCTCTTTCTCTCTTTCCCTCTCTCTGGCATAGTGGTATTGTCACTGGACTAATGTTCCAGAGACCCAGGGTAATGCTGCAAGGACCTGGGTTTGAATCCCACATGGCAGGTGGTGAAATTTGAATTAAATAATAAGTTGGAATTAAAAGTCCAATGATGACCACAAAACCATTATTGATTATTGTAAAAACCCATCTGGATCACAAATGTTCATTAGGGAAGGAAATCTGCTGTCCTTACCTGGTCGGGCCTACATGTGACTCCAGACCCACAGCAATGTGGTTGACATTTAAATGCCCTCTGAACAAGGACAGGTAGGGATGGGCAATAAATGCTGGCTGAGCCATCAATGCCCACATCCCCATGAATGATTTTTTTTTAAATGTTTTCTCTTTGTCTTTTCGGAAGGGGTTCTGGTCTGAGTCCACAAGGAGAAAGTCAGGTGACCCTGAGAGTCTATTTTGAAAACAGTTCAATGTTTAAAAACGTAACCTTCAGAATGGTTTTCTAAAAGTCTGCCATATCATGACTGCCCATCATAAGAGTCACACTGGACTCGAAACATTAACTCGGTTTTTCTCTCTCCACAGATGCTGCCAGACCTGCTGAGTTTTTCCAGCATTTTCTATTTTTATTTCAGATTTCCAACATTATATTGAGTTTACAGCACAGGAACAGGCCAGTCAGCCCATCAGATCCATGTTAGCATTTACAATGCATGTGAGCCTCCTTTCACCGTTCCCCATCTCATCGCATCAACACATCCTTATATTCCTTTATTCCTCATGTATTTTTATAGCTTCCACTTAAATGTATCTATGCTATTAACCATAGAACCATAGAAAAGTTACAGCACAGAAGGAGGTCATTTGGCCCATCTTGTCCATGCCAGCTCGAGGACTGCTCCCACGCTGCTCCCACACTGAGGTTATGTGGGAGTCTTACATATACGAACATACAAACTAGGAGCGGGAATAGGTCACTCAGCCCTTCATGCCTGCTCCACCACTCGTTAAGATCATGGTTGATCTGAGTGTAACCTCTCACATTCCCCAAATAACCTTTCACTCCCTTTTTAATCAAAAATCTATCTAGCTATGCTTTAAAGATATTCAAAGACCCTGCTTCTACTGCCTTTTGAGGAAGAGAGTTCCAAAAACTCATGACCCTCTGAGAGAAAAAAATTCTCCTCATTTCTGTCTTAAATGTACAACCCCTAGTTCTAGATTCTCCCACAAGAGGAAACACCCTCTTCACATCGACCCTGTCAAGGCCCCTCAGGATCTTAAAAGTTTCGATCGAGTCACCTCTTACTCTTCTAAATTCCAATAGATACAAGCCTAACCTGTCCAACCTTTCCTCATAATACAACCTGCCCATTCTAGGTGTTAGTCTAGTAAACCTTCTCTGAACTGCTTCTAACGTATTTACATCTTTCCTTAAATAAGGAGACCTATATTATACACAGTACTCAAGGTGTGGTCTCAGCAGTGTCCTGTACAATTGAAGCATAACCTCCCTACTTTTGTATTCAATTCCCCTCGCAATAAACAATAATATTCTATTAGCTTTCCTCATTACTTGCTGTAGCTGCATACTAGCCTTTTGTGATTCATACACTAGGACACCCAGATCCCTCTGAATCTCAGAGCTCTGAAATCTCTCACCACTTAGATAATATGGTCCTTTTTTATTTTTCCTGCCAAAATGGACAATTTCATATTTTCTCACAGTATACTCCATTGGCCCACTCATTAACCTTTCAATATATCTTCGTAGCCTCCTTGTGTGCTCTTCACAACTTACTTTTCTACCTACCTTTGCGTTGTCAGCAAATTCAGCAAATTCTGTCCCTTCATCCATGTCATTTATATAAATTGTAAAGAGTTGAGATCCCAGCACTGATCCCTGTAACACACCACTCGTTATATAGACAAGCTGTTGGTTCTTTATTTTAAGCCTGCTGAGTGTTTTACACACTCACGTTGTAAATTAGATTTCTTATTGCATCCATCGTTAGAAGCAACTAAGAATTTTCTACTGAAGTAGAAATAAGGCACAGCGAGCTCTGATCTGTTGTGTTGCAGGTGCTGTATTACTTATAGGTGCACGCTAGTAACAAGTGGCGTTGTACACACTGTGCACCCAGTGAGATGATCAAAGCTAAAACCCAGTGCAGAATAATCAAAACAATTTCTCTATGCTATGGTCTTACGCAATGTTTTAAAAGGCAACATGTGGTCAGCTCTGTTAGAACTAAAATTTTAAAAGGGTTCAAAGTTCAGGGGGCTGGGGGTGGGGGCAGCCCCAAGGTTTTACTGCTTTCCTGTGGTGGACATGCTACATTGGAGAAGTTTTGGTCATGAAGATTCTCACCTGCTTTTTCCCACATGGTTTATACAGCAACAAGACATTTGACCCAAAAGACCCATGTTGTTGTTTATGCTACACACGAGCCTCACCATGCCCTTCTTCATCTAACCACACCACCAAAACTTTCTACTCCTTGCTCTCCTCTGTCGTTACCTCACTTTTGTTTAAAATTACTGTTTTGCTGAACCACTCCATGTGGTAGCAAGTTCCTCACTCTAACCACTCTGGATAAAGAAGATTTTCCTGAATTTCTTATCTGATTTATTAGTGACTATCTTATATTTATGGCTCCTTTTTCTGGTCTCATCTGCAAGTGGAAACATCTTCTTTACATCTACCCTGTTAAACCCTTTTGGTCAGGATTTTATGGCTCCACCGTGACAGGTGTCCCCGCAGTGGATGTGGCAAGGCACTTAAACCTCCATTCAGTTCGGTGGGACAGTAATATCCCGTTGGGTGGGAGGGGCTGTAAAATCCTGGACTTTATAATCTTATAGCCCCCTCAGGTCTCTAAGGTCACCCCTCAGTCTTCTATTTTCTGGACAAAAGAGCCCCTAGACTGTTCAGTCTTTCCTGATAGGTATGACCTCTTAGATCTGGCAACATTCTCGTAAACCTTTTTTGCACATTCTCATCATCTCTACATCCTTTCCATAATGTAGAGACCAGAACTGTGCACAGTACTCCGAATGTGGTCTAACCAAAGTTTACATAACTTCTCCACTTTTCAATTCTATCCCTTTAGAAATGAACCACGATACTTTGTTTTTTTAATGGTCTTATTAACTTGCGCTGCTATGGTTATTGATTCATGTATCTGTACCCCGAAATCCCACTGTTCCTCTAACCCATGGGACTAGATTTTCACCGAGTCAAAATGACTCAGGAGCTCTTTAAAAATGGCAGACAGGTCCCAATTCCAGGGTTCCCAACCCCATTCCTGGGTTGTCTGATTTTTCAGGGGTGCATTTTAAGGGTGCAGGCTGGTTCAGGTCAAAAACCTGAACTTGGCACTCCTGACCTGGCCGGCTCCATTGTCGGGATAGGCATGTCCTAGTCCTCTGCAACTTTCATGGAGCTGACCAGGTTTTTAAAGAGTTGAGGTTCACCACCCCTCAGAGGAGTCATGAACCATTTAAAGGTGAGTTCAAAAGGCCTTCCCCTTGCACCCCCCCCACCCCATGCCAAGGTAGGAACCCCCACCCAAATACATGGCTCTTCATGCCCCCTATGCCAAGCTATGCCCCTCCACCTACTCCCATGGCTCCTCATGCCTCATGCAAACTATGCCCCTCCACCTAACCCTATGCTCCTCATGCCCTCAATGCCAAGCTATGCCCCTCCACCCACCCCTATGCTCCTCATGCCCCCTATGCCAAGCTATGCCCCCCACCTACCACTATGGCTCCTCATGCCCCCATGCCAATTTATGCCCATCCACCAACCCCCATGGCCCTTCATGCCTCCTATGCCAACCTATGCTCTTTCACCCATCCCATGGCCCTTCATGCCCCCATGCCAACCTCTGTCCCTCCTCCCACCTCCCTTTGTGTTTTGAGTTTAATTGGGACAAAGTCCTACAGCTCCAAGATGGGCCGTTTGAACAGACCGCCCTGGCATTTGGCAGTCCTATGGCTGCCTCCAACTACTTTTCCAGGTCAGCTGATCCAACTCCAGCCTGCACTGGTCATCTAAGAATGAAGATCCCGCCTTTGCAGGCATTTTCTCTCAAAGTGGGAGGCTGGCAGGGGGGCGGGTTCAGAGGCGGGAATTTTCCCAAATCCCACTACCCGCCTTGGTGGTGAAAATCCAGCCTATATTTTCGAAGGAGTTTGTGATCTCTTTATCCTCCCTACCAAAATGTACAACCTTACACTTAGCAGTATTAAAGCTCATTTATCCATTTTGCGAACTTTTTGATCTCTTCCTCTATTTCATTATTGTCCTTCTCTGGGTTAACTATACACTCCAAGTTGGTGGCATCCACAAATTTTGAAATTCTATTGCCTGTGTGTGGTAGTTGAGGTAAGGTGACGTGGTCTAAAGTGGTGCTGGATAAAAAGGATGCATTGCTTCTGGAGAAGAAGAATAAACACGGAGAGTGAATCAGTTGCCCTTGCCCTTCACAATTTCCAATCCCCCAAACAGCAATAGGAGAAGGCTGCAAGAAGTTTGTAGAAAGATACAGCACAGAAGGAAGCCATTCAGCCCATTGTTCCTCTGCTGTCTCCTTGAAACAACGATCTAATTAGTTCACCTGCTCCTGCCTCCCAGCCCTGCAATTTACCCCCTGTTAAATGTTTATTCAATTTCCTCCTGAAAGTTATTCTTAAATCTGCCTCTACCACCTTTTCAGGCAGTACATGATGGCTGTGATTGTTGCAGTTCAGTCATCTCAGTTCCAGGACATCACTGCAGGAGTTCCTCAGGGTAGTGTCCTCGGCCCAACTATCTTCAGCTGTTTCATCAATGACCTCCCTTCCACTATAAGGTCAGAAGTGGGGATATTCTCTGATGATTGCACAATGATCAGCACTATTTGTGACTTCTCACAGTCCATATCCAAATGCAGCAAAACCGGGACAATATCCAGGCTTGGGCTGACAAGTGGCAAGTAATATTCGTGGCAATGACCATCTCCAACAAGAGAGATTCTAACCATCTCCCCTTGATGTTCAATGGCACTACCACCACTGAAGCCCCCATTATGAACATCCTGCAGGTTACCATTGACAGGAAACTGAACTGGACTAGTCATATAAATACTGTGGCTACAAGAGCAGATGAGAGGCTCAGAATTCTGTGACGAGTAACTCACCTCCTGATCCCCCAAAGCTTGTCCACCATCTACAAGGCACAACTCAGGAGTGTGATGGAATACTCCCTACTTGCTTGGTTAAGTACAGCTCCCAAAACACTCAAGAAGATTGACACCGTCCAGGACAAAACAGCCCGCTTGATTGGCACCACATCACAAACATTCACTCCCTCCACCACCGATGCACATTAGCAGCATGTGTACCATCTACAAAATGCACTGCAGAAACTCACCAAGGCTCCTTAGGTATGACCTCCTAAAACCACAGCCGCTACTACCTAGAAGGACAAGGACAGCAGATAGATGGGAACATCGCCACCTGGAAGCTCCTCAACAAGTCACTCATCATCCTGACTTGGAAATAAATCACCATTCCTTCACTGTGGCTGGGTCAAAACCCTGGAACTCCCTCCCTAAGAGCACTGTGGGTGTCCTACACCACAGGGACTGCAGCGGTTCAAGAAGGCAGCTCACCATCACCTTCTCAAGGGCAATTAGGGATGGGCAATAAATATTGGCCCAGCCAGCGAGCCCAAATCCCATGAATGAATTTTTTAAAAATTCAGGTTGCCACACCTCATAATGTAGAAAAATTTCTCCTTATCTCGCCTTTGGTTCTTCTGCCAATGCCCTTAAATCTCAGTCCTCTGGTTACTAAGCCTCCTTTAGTGAAAACAGTTTCTTCCTATTTATTCCATAAAAAGCCTTCAAGATTTTGAACACCTTTATCAAATTTTGTCTTACCCTTCCTTGTTCTAAGGAGAAAGCCTCCAGCTTCCCTGCCTTCTATACTTATCTCCTTAGTCTTCTGCCTATCCTTGGCATAAGGCATTTTACGTAATGGGGAGTGGGACACAATATTGGGCAGGTTGTCTTATGAGGAAAGTTTGGACAGGCTAGGCTTGCAGCCGCGGGAGTTTAGAAGAGTAAGAGGGACTTTATTGAGGGGACAGGGTGGATGTGTAGCGGATGTTTCCTCTTATGGGAGAATCTAGAACTAGGGGTCACTGTTTAAAAATAAGGGGTCACCCATTTAAGACAGAGATGAGAAGAAATTTTTTCTCTCAGAGGGTCGTGAGTCTTTGGAACTCCCTTCCTCAAAAGGCAGTGGAAGCAGAATCATTGTATGTTTTCAAAGCAGAGGTAGATGGATTCTTGATTATTAAGGAAGTGAATGGTTACCGGGGTAGCCACGAGGTTACAGTTAGATCAGCCGTGATCTTACTGAATGTCAGAGCAGGCTCGAAGGACCGAGTGGCCTACTCCTGTTCCTTGCTCATATATTCGCATTTGTTAAAAAATGTTGAAATAATGCTTAGCTATTGCTTTTACTTCTTTAACTCATATTGTGAGTTATTTAAAATTGACGGAAAATATTTGATTGCAAATATGGGGAGAAAAAGAGCAAAAATATCCTATCACAAGACTCGGCAAGATTGTAATGATCAGGAATGCACTGCCTGAAAGAGCAGATTCAATAGTAGCCTTCAAAGGGGAGCTAAATAAGTAACTAAAAGGAACAAAATTGCAAGGCTGTGGGGAAGAGCAGGAATGCAAAACTAAATGGCAGAGAGCCATTCAAAGAGCTGGCATATGCACAATGGGCCAAATGATCTCCTATGTGCTGTATGATTCTAAGGAGGACACAGCTATTGATAATGAAGCGATAAACAAAAATCTTGAAAAGGTCATGATTTCAAGTTTGCCAAATGCAATAGGTTTGGAGATGTGTATCTTTTGCAGTCACATCTCATCCTTTTTGCTGGTCTGTGCATCCATCAGATCTGATTCTTCTCAAAGAAGCAAGCAAATGATGTTTCCTAATTGCAGATTATTTATAGTGTAGAGCATAGCAGCTAGTTGAGCAATTGATAGAAGGCTGATTGATTTCCTTTATTGCTCTCAGCAAAAACATTCATCAGAAAAATGTATGGTGTTTGTATTCTTTTCCACGACCTGGTCCTCAGCACTTTTAACAGCACAGCTGGTAAATCTTTATAACCTTTATACAACACCGGTTTGGCCTCAGCTGGAGTCTTGTGCTCAATTCTGGGCACTACACTTTAGGAAGGATGTGAAGACATTAGAGAGGATGCAGAAAAGATTCACGGGAATGGTTCCAGACACAAGGGGCTTCAGTTTTGTGGATAGATTGGAGGAGCTTGGGTTGTTCTCCTTGGATAAGAGAAAGTTGAGAGGAGATTTGATATTGGTTTTCAAAATCATGAGGGGTCCGCCTTCAACACCCACTCCTTCCACCACCAACATCCAGGGGCAGCAGTGTGTACCATCTACAAGATGCACTGCAGCAATTCACCAAGGCTCCTTAGACAGCACCTTCCAAACCCAGCACCTTCGAAACACAGAACCTCTACCGCCTAGAAGAACTAGGGCAGCAGATGCATGGGAATACCACCACCTGCAAGTTCCACTCCAAGTCACACACCATCCTGACTTGGAAATATGTCACCATTCCTTCACTGGCACTAGGTCAAAATCCTGGAACTCCCTTTCTAACAACACTGAGGGGGTACCTACATCACATGGACTGCAGTGGTTCAAGGCAGCTACTGTAATATATAGTTAGTCTTAATAATGATGACCAAGGAACTATCATTGAATGTTGTAAAACCCCATCTGGTTCACTACTGCCCTTTAGGGAAGGAAATTTGCCGTCCTTCCCTGGTCTGGCCTACATGTGACTCCAGACCCACGGCAATGTGTTGACTCTTAACTGCCTTCTGAAATGGCCCTGGCAAGCCACTCAGTTCAAGGGCAATTTGGGATGGGCAACAAATGCTGGTCTTGCCAGTGACACCCACATTCCATGAAAGAATAAAACAAAGTGAGGGGCTGGACTTCACACTGGGGTGCAGCAGGAACCCCAGCGCAATGTAAAACTCTGCCCCATGGTTCTATTCTATTATATGATCTGAGTTCTTCCAATGGAACCGATTTAACAGAACTCAGTTTCAGCTAGAATTCCTTCCCTATAGGCCACTCTGCCTCTTTACCTCTATGTCCTCCTTTAAGATGCTCCTGAAAACCTACCTTTCACCTGTCCTAATATCACTTTATGTGGCTCAGTTTCAAATGTTCTTAGATAATTGCTCCTGGAAAGCACATTGGGATGTTTTTGTTATGTCCAAAGCTCTATATCAGTGTTCTTCATTGCAAGGCCCATGAGCCAGCTGCGACTCCCATCAACGTTAAATGCGACTCCCCAACCAGTGATGTAGTTCTTCTCCAGCACCTCCAACCAGGGCCGGGAGAGCAGGGTGTGGTGGAATGGAGTGCTGGGGTCCAGGGAAGGAGAAGTTGGCTGCAAGGTCTGGGGTCCAGGGAAGCAGAGGCTGGCAGCAAGGTCCAGGAGTGAGCATCTGTGGAGTGGAACCCCAGGTTGTGAGGTGGGGGAGGAAGAGGCTGACTGCTGAGTGTGTGTCTTGTGTGTGTGGGAGTGAGAGAGGGGGCTGAATTTTCCCAGAGCTGCACTAAGTGCGGTCGCGGCTGGGTAAAATGGAGTCCTACCCGCTGATGAAAATGATGGGTTTTCACGCTCTATCTTCCCGAGCTCGCTTTATTATATATTCACTCCCGTGAAACACACCATTTCCATGGCAGGCTTGCCATCACCCCACTGTTGCATCATGCCAGCTGCCATCTTTAAAAGGCAGCCGCCAGCAAAGCGCTCATCACCACCAGCTCACCACCGCTGCCTGGGAGACATGGCCTGCAAAGGATAAAAGACTGCAGCCCCCCCCGCTGCTTCAACGACGGGTCCCTCGAGCAGCTGCTGAATGTCATGGAGGCCTGCCGGGATACGCTCAACCCTCTGGCCGCAAGATGGGTAGCAATGCCACCAACACTGCTTGGGAGGCAGTGGCAGTGATGGTCAGAGCCAGCACCCTTCAGAAGAGGACAGCCACCCAATGCCGCAAAAGGATGAATGATGATCTCTGTTCTGCCAGGGTAAGTCACTCTTTTCATCACTCCCAACTCTCACACTCACAAACCCATCACACATTCACTGGGCCCTCACTCACTGAAACTGCAAGGGACATCACCATTCACTCTTTCACACACACCATCATTGTCCTCATCCCATCCATGGGACCACTCACCATCCACACAGGCCAGGCATATTTTTCGCCTGGTCCTGATACACTCTCCCCATCTGTACCCATGCAGGACAACCTGGCTCACAACAGGAGGGAAAGGTCGCAGGCAGGTAGAGGGATGCCCAAATTCAAAGTACTGACAGAATTTGAAAACAGAGCCATCCAGCTGGCCGGCGATGACCGGGACCGGCCTTGTGCTGATGGCGAGGTTGGAGCTGCTCTACCAAGTGAGGATCCAGCAGTGCAACATCCATTAGATATCCATGCTGTGAGTGATGTGTCCTGTTACACAGGCCACTGCCATGCGCTAATTTATCTCCCCTTGCTTTCGTAGGCACATCTGGGAAGCAGCAGAAGGAGTCCATGACCCAGAACCTCCATGCAAGCTCTGAAGAAACTTCCGAAGAGGAATCTGAAGGCACCCTCCCTGAAGTCCCGTCACAGCGCTCACCCACACCCTCCACCAGTGCAGAGACACACCTCGGTGTGACCTAGCTTTACAGTAGCCTCGGGACCACAATCTGGTGAGCATATCGCACTTTCTGAACCACAGCAGGCGGAGGCAGGGAGTTCCCAGGTCCCCAGCACTTGGGGAATTGCTGGAGGCCAGAACTTTGCTGAATCCGAGTCAGATGAAGAGTTTCTGGAATCGGTCATGTCACAATTGCTAGAGCTGCAAAGGCAAGCTCGGGAAGAACAGGAAGGATTGCAAGGCACGATGGAGGAGTCTGTCCATCTTCAGGCTGAGATGATAGCACCAGCATTGCAATGCACTGAGGTCAACACTGGCAGATGGCAGCCGCCATTGAGACCTTGGTCCAGGATGTCACTCCTGCACTACAGCGCAGGCTTAACTCCATCACTAATGCCGTAGTTTGCCTCCAACAGTGTATATGCGAGAGGGGTGCTGGGCAGCTCAATCTCATTCTTGCAACCCCTTCTGCTCATGGAGTCAGCCAGGGGTCTTCGGGCTCCCATAAGGAGGAGGATCAGCAGGTGCACGCTCCAGGGCCATCCAACCAGGTGACCCTGGGAATGACCAGCCCATCTGACTCCCCTCTTCCCATGACCTCCGCAGATCCAGCTTCACAGGCTGAGGAGGGTGTCACTGCCACACAGCAGGACCCTGAAAGCAGGCCGGGACCCTCCAACTCTCAGCCCTCCAGAGGACACCCGCTAAAGTCACCACAGACAGAGCGTCACAGTCAGCAGGCTGCCTCCACCTCTGCTGTGGATGTCCGGGGAGCATCAAGGCGTAGCGACATGATTAGGACAGTGAAGGAGAATTAGTTGCACAGCCTGGGCACGGGTGTTGATCACTTGTACACAATGTTCACTATTGTCAATAAACTCCCAAGAATGGCTCCTGTGTATGGATCTTGTTCTGATGAGCAGTGTTCTTATCACTCAGGTGTGAAGCCTTTCTGCACAAGATAAAGGCAGGTGTCTCAATCCAGGGCCTCTTCCCTGTGCCCTGTGCAGCCTTCAGACCACAGTGATGGTCCAGC